>NW_020450507.1:1653-17880 GCF_003343035.1 Apteryx rowi | reverse complement strand
ATTTTGCCACTCCTCATATTGGTGTCTGTGTGGTGATGGTCCGGGGTCTGGGGGAAGGCCCCGTGCCTCCTCGGTAAGAACGAGAACGGTAACAACATGTTCAGGATTTCTAGTTAGCTTCATTCCCTTCCTCCAATGGCATATATGCTATCTTTATTGAACGTAAGAAAAAAATTCAAAATCTCAAAATATTTTCAAATTTGGAGATGTGAAAAACCTCTATATTCAGTTCTACCCCACTTCTAACTTCTGTCCTGAAAGAAGGAATGTCTGAGAGAGGAGCTGATGATCCCATCTCATCTTGTAATTATAAAACAGTGTAACCCCATCTCTACTACATATCCCTATATTCTAAATCAAAAATCGTGAGTYCAGTGTTCTAGAAGTCCAGCTTCAATGATCTGCATGTGTATCATGAAGTTGCACTAGAAGCCTTGAGACATCTCTCATAGAAGAAAGAGTGGGCAATTCATGAAATTACATATAATGAATTTATAACTACAGTATCACTTTTGCCTGTTAGAGATAGCAATGCATATCAGAGTACTTAGCACATATCCCTAGATCTGTACTAAAAAGCACATGTGAGTAGAGAGGAAGTTATCTCCTATTTCCACTGCATGTTTGAGTCTCTTTTTTCTCCCAGCAGCAGATATTTTGGGATAAATTCTGACTCAGACTGTAAGAGAAAAAATAAGGTGCATTATTCTGGCAGTACGAATGGCTTGTTCCTTGAAAGAAATTCTTTAGGGGAAGCATCAGTGGCACTGAACACATTAATAGCTTTGACAGTTACCAGAGAGCAATTGGAAAAATCCACAGGCAGCATGTTACTTAGCCTCACTAATAGCTGCACAGGTGACGATTTTTATTGGGTATTATGCTGAAAGAGGAGTATGGGGATTCCAGACTCAGGGTATTTGCAGTTTCAGTTTAACCAGGACTGCGCAGTGGGGCACAGAAAGGTAAATCCAAGAAACAGAAATGAGAGTTTCTAGGGTTTTCTTAGGGTTGCCAACATATTTGCTCATAGATTCTTTACTTTTTCTTCCTTTTTCCTTGTCCCAGATGATACTTGCCATTCGACTTGCTTAACTTGGATCCAGGGCCTTTCCATTGCCATAGAGAGAACTGGTGCATGCATCCTTTTTCATATCTCTTTCAGAGAATGGGATTAGAGTCTCAATCCAAGAAACACATCAATTTAGAAAACTGTAGAGAACAAAAAGAAAGAATGATACATGTTTCAGATGATTCAGATAAATCTCACATGACTGTGGAACACCTAAATGAATCCTCTGGGCCATCTGAGTTCATCGTTACTATTGACTGCAGGGGGACTCATGCTCTTCCCAAGGTCCAGAGTGCAAAATAGCTACTACTAAATTATATGCTAAAATTCAATCTAAAATCCAGGCCAAAGGTTTCCTAAGCAAGGTGGCAAATGGGGCTGATGTGGAGAAAGCCCACTGGTGACTACACAAACAGTGGACAACATGGTGAAATGGCTATCGTCAGATCAACCACTTTTGCTTCCATGAACTGGGGGGATGATAAGGAACACACCAATGGTCACAAGCTGGCAGCATCCCTCAGCGCGAGTCCAGTAAGGCATTCAAAATCAGGTCTCCAGTTCTGTACCAAATGTAATGACACGGTGCTACCATACCACTATGATACATTTTTAGAAGAAATTTATTTTCTGTAAGGAATTTTTCTCAGCTTTGTCTAACACATGGTATACTGCAGCATTTAACAGATACTTGTTCTGAGATCATCCTGCATTTCTCATCCTGCTTCACTCCCTTTTTGTAACATTGTGTAATTCCAGCCTTTTAAAACACCTCACTGACTGCAAGCCGCTTATAGCTGCAGCTTTGCATTTGGTACTATCTGAATGTTTGAACAAAAGAAACAGGTCTACCACAGAATGTTTTTAAAGCACATTCACTTTTCATGAGCTTCTTGAGACAAGACTATATACACTGGAGTAGAATAGTGGTAGGGAGTATATATATTTTACGTAATTTTTTTTCAAACTCAATTTTAAGTCTGTTCTTTATAAATAGGCATGTGCTAGACACACAGCACACCACCAGAACTGCCAGGGAAGTTGACCTGCTGCTCTGAAAGATCTGGACCTTTAAGAGGACCAGGGTCAAGTCTCAACCATGCCCCTCCACAGGTGTGCTTGGGATAGCTCTGCTGAAAGTTTTTATAATAGGGGTGGCAATGGTGTTAACTGGTTTCTGAATCTCTAGTTGGGAGGGGGAGTGGGCTAAATGGTTTTAAGCTTGGTGGGAGTAAAGCTGTAGCATGCATCATGTTAAGAGTCCTAATCTGATGAGTGCAAGTGAGTAGAGAAGGAAGTGAACAGTGAGTAGAGGGGAGGTGAAAGCTTGGTGTATTGTTTAGAGTGAGGCCTTAGAAGGATGCAATTAGAAGAAAATATTCAGTAAATATGAAGGTTTGAGACTAAGGGCAAGAAAAGGTAAGTGAGGCATTAATGTGGGCTAATGTGGGTCTGGAAGAGTCCCCCTGAGGAATTATTCCTTGCATGATAAGGATGTGTGGGTTAAGGTCACATCTCCTATCCAAAACATCAATTAAAGAAAAACAAGGAGAGTTGTTCATGCAGTTGTATGTGATGAAATTTTTTGCCTATGATTTTTCCTCTGGGTTATTATTTAAAGCTATATCTTGCTAGCTATTTTTTAAGGGTGGCTCTGAGCAAAGGAGGTTGAAGGTGTGTGGTCACAGCCCTAATATTCTGCACAAGTATAAATTTGGATGATGTTATGCATTTTACCTGAGCTTAAATATTGTGCAAGTAATTATATTAATAGAACATAATGAATAGTGTAAATCAGAATTACTGCTGTAGTGGGTTTGGATTCTTCTAACTCTTCATTGTTTATACAAAGTAGGTAGAGAGCTGAGTCCTAATTTCACAGATGGAGAGACTTATTTGCAGAGAGATATAAGCAAGCCCTTTCAATTTAGACTAGTTGAAGTTGCATATATGCCTAAGTGGCCTTATTTTCATCATTGCTTTAAACCTACTCTTAACTGTGAAGATTCTAGTTCTGATTTATTTCTTATTTGGAATGATTTTACTGTGGTGTTACTAGGTTAAGTTTCTTTAATCAGGGCTGTACCAAATTTATGTTGGTAAAAGTGACAGTAAAAACACTCTTAAAACTGACACTAATAACACATGTATAACCTATCAATATTCTATATTAAGTACTTGACAAAAGGCATAAGAATATTATTTACTGAAAGAATTTTTATTTATACATTAATATATGTTCTGAAGAACAATATTCTGAGTAAGTTTTCATTCCCTGATTCAGAGCTGTTTCAATCCAGGACCTGGGTACCAAAAGCAGGTTTTCCTCCTTCATATTTATCCTCTGCTTACCCTAGAGGATACAACTGAATTAGTGACAGAATTACACTATTTACTTGTGTCCTCTGGGGACTGAACTATCAACAACTCATTGCTTTCAGAAATCTTTACAGCTGTGAGTCAGAGATGACCTTTTCTAAGACAGACTGAAGGCTCCAGCAGGGGAGTGAAGTTGACCTTGAATTGTGAACTAAACTTTTTCATTTTGATCTTTTGTGGCACTTATCACTAAGATCTGGTTTTATTTGTGACATGTTGTGACAAAGAGATTTCAACGAACTTTTAACCAAATATGATACACTTCACAGCTCTTGGTTTCATGCTGTAATAAACCTCCTGTGAAGGATATGTACAGACAGTTTTCCTGTCCATATTGAGCCAAAATCTTGAGCTCCTCAGGCAAACTCAGTGGGAGTTTTGCCTGAACAAAGTTTGAGCAAAAATGGGATAGCAAACAATGTAAACAAATAGACCTCATCTTTATAAGCTGTTGTGTTTGATCTGTTGTCTTCTGTATATGTAAGAAATGCACTTGGCCCACAGTTGGGGGTTGCTGCCATGAAGGAGCTTTTTTAAGTTCCCTCATTTTGAGTGCTAGCTTCAGCACCTGATCCGTGTGGAAGGCTCATCATAAGATTGTAAAATCTGTCACTAAGGCAGGCTGTAGGATGAACTAATATCATGGAAGGACAGTTTCACAGACTTTCACCACTAGCAATTTAGTTAGATGGAAATCGACTGCATGTGGACATGACGTGAGAAAATAGAGGTCTGGTTTTTATCTGTCTGATACACAATCTGAAACATATGAGAAGGGACTTGGCCAGGCAATACTCTCCACACACATCCTGACGGCAACACATGCTGGAATTTCCAAAGCAGAAGAATATTTTAATTTGGATTTTTGTAATTTTCCTGATAGGAACAGAAAAGATGTACAGCTTCTACCTTTGAGCTATTTCCTCAAGGAAGGAATGTGTGAGTGTTTGTCCTCAGAGTAGTTCTTTCAGAATGTGCAGGAGCACTAGTTAAATATGCTAGAGGCTGTACCAAAGAAGCCATTTTGCAATCTGCAGCACACTTCTTTGTTTCTGTGAAGCTTAGGAACTAAAATGTTTATCTCTGAGGAGCCATTAAGTAATGCTTTTCTATTTATTATTGATTAGCGTGACTGTGTGTTTTTTTTTTTTCTAGGCCTCATTTGTGAATAACTTTTTTAATTAGGTAGGTATTTTATTATATGTGTATAAACCCTGAGTTGTGGCTTATACGCATACAATGCAAAGTTTGCACAAAATGGGTAGTATCATGAAAGACTACTCAGCTGGAATGCTGTGCCCCATTTGGGCATCTCACTGCAATGAAGAGTTGAATCAATTGGAAATAGTCCAGAGGAGAGAAGCAAGAATAGCCCCACATGCTGTAGGAGGACAGGCTGAACAAGTCTGTGATGTTTTTAACCTATAGAACAGAAGACATCCATATTTAAATACACGGAAAGCTGTTATGAAGAAGGGAAGGATCTATTTCTCAAATGCTGATGGGTATGATAAGTAGTGGGCTTAAATTCCAGCATGAAGAATTCTGATTAGATAGTAGAAGTGCTTCCAGTCAGAAGAAGGGGGAGGGGAGTGTTACTGCTTGGGGAGACTGTGAGTTCTCCATCACTTGAAAGAGAGAAGCACCTGCCAGGAATGGAATAACCCGTTTTACATTGGGGCAGATTGGTAATTTAAATGACCCTTTGAGACTCCTTGCCGTCTGATTATGCAACATAAGTTATAAATCTATGAGAACAGAGATGTGATGTACCTAGCAAGTGTAAACCCTGTTGACATAATTTTATATGCACTCATGTTTGAACTGTGACCCACATAGTACAGAAATGCCTGAGCTTTGTCCCATGTCAGGCATCTTTCATAACACAACACTACACTGAATAGAGCCTTCCCTAAAAACCCTTTTAGCAATTTGCCAGTACCTGAGGTTGCCATTAAAAGTGTATAAAAAGAGTGAATTATAGACCTTCATCTGTAATAGAGATTCATATCTGTATTACCTGTGAAAGTTGCATTTTAATCCTAATTCTCAGGACACTCCTGGAAACTTACTGCTACTATAAAGTGTTTTTCTTGCTTTTTGTGGGAACCAATGGACCATTATGCAAAGCTACTCTTTTTCTGGAATTTACTGATGTTGGAAATTAAGGATTTATTCCCTTAATTGGTCTACCCTAGTTACTGTCTTCAAGAAATAAGGTATTAAATACCGTGAGTTTCTAGCCAATTATGAAACAGCTTGAATGCTATGCCAAAAATGTACTCCTTGAAGTACAAGGAGTGGAATAATAAATTCCTTAGTGGAATAATAAAAAGTTGAATTTATACATTTATATCCACAAACATTAAATGGTAATTTTGTAGCCTGGTTATCAAAAGCACTGACAAGAACTTAGTAAACTAATACTAGGCCCTGCACTGCAAAAGCAGTTTTGTGAAGAATTTTTTTTAATGGTAGTAGAAGGATTTTAAGATGAAGCCAAGCACTGAAGAAGATATATCCAACTTTGCTGGTCCAGAGTACTACTTCACTGACCTTATAGCCAGAGATATATAAGAACAGGGTCATTGATAAGAATGAACTTCACATTTTCAGAGGTCTTTTGGCAAGAAATGTAGCCTCTGGCCATTCAGATTCTTAAGAAAGGTTTATTATAGTCACCTTCTTACTTTAGCTGGCCTTTTTTTTTGACTGAGCTTTCATTAGTGATCATCAAATGGCAAAGGAGACCAGTAATAAATCTTTCCATTCAGTGCTCACTGGTAACATGTTCCATCTAGAGCTGATATGGTCTAAGAATCTGATAGAGTCTAAGAATTTTTTTACAAAGATACTTCTATAATAGCACACTTTCTTATTGGGCTTCATAAAGAATAACATAAACAATCCAAGGATTATTTGTTTTTCAAAGTTTACCCAGAAAATGGCAGGGAGCAGACAGGGAAGCAGAATGCAAATAATCAGCAGCTAATGAATTGGACAAAGCTGAACAAAGACTTCTTTTATACTGCCAAGTATGGAACAGCAATAGCATCTATATCATATTTCTTTCATATATTTATAATGTTGATTAGGGTAGTACCTGCTTTAATATGTTAATATTGCAGTTATAAAAAACTTTGGTTTATGAGAGCATTCATACAAAATACTTTCATTTTCTGGTAAAATAGATATTCTAGTGGAAATAATGTAAGACACACCATGTTAAACCTAAGAGGCGTGAAATACACTCATTGGAGATTTGCTGTTTCTGCTTGGTGGACAGTTCCTTCATTCTCCAGAGAAACTGGTCATCCAAACTGACATAGCCATTTTCTGACTAGTTAACTGAGGACAAGTTACACTTCTGAGYGCAGTATGAGATTTTGATACTCGTTAGTTTAAAAGTCGTCTGGAATGAAATCACCTAACATTTGGCACTTGCAAATGTTTGAGGGTTATTGGGAGTGAATTCATTTTGATTAGTCTTATTTTTTTCATTCTTGTTATATTACCATGTAATTATGGCATTATAAACAGTTTTTGTATTAATGTATGCCACAGATAATAAATTAGGGTTACCTTAGTTCTTCCATATGTTGTCTAAGAGGAGGTATGAACCAGGATGAAAAAGCACAGTTAACTACTGAGTTGTCCTCATAGCCCTTGAAGCTTCTCAGTACACTATTTTGGTATCTGTTATAGATGGAGTAAAGAGCATCTGTTCTCCCTCCTCCTATATCTCTGGGATCAGAACTTGGCCCAATGTTTGTTTGTTTTCAAATCTTGGATACATGATTTATTTGACATTTTTATGATCAAAATGACCTTGTTTCCTTATTGCATGTTATAAGAGCCATATTTAATAATGAAAAAGAAATGGGGTCACTTTGACTAGCACGAGTGACATGATGAGGTTGTTTCTCAAATGGTTGTCCTAAGGAGTGGATAACAAATGAGGCTTTGCCTACCAAATCACAGGGTTATCCCTTAAAGTATGTTTGGATGGAGGCTAGATTGAAGATGTCCAGAAAGAAGGTTCAGATTCCCAGAGAAGTGCTGAAGCAAGAAAAATTTAAGTACTTAAAATACTCTTGAAAAGTTGGATTCCTTAATAAAAGTCACTCCAAGTGTGAGTATGAATGTGCTGGAGGGACTCTAGAGGAGGATATGATCAACAATAGCACAATCCTTCCTTTTATAACAGCCCTCCCTAGCTCCTATCTTGCTACAATAGTAATTTCTGTATGCTTTCTATTATTCCCTTTCCTCAGGTGATTTCTCTCTTCAGTTTTCTATCAGCTTAGCAAGTCTTCTAGCTTTGAGGTATTTTCCCTACACTGGGCCTGAAGTGCCTGATGTTGAAGTAATAGCCTAAATTTAGAAAAACAAAATGAGTGTTTCAAAAGCAGATTTTGCTAGCAACCTCTCAGTAATCGGACACTTCAGTTTCCTTCTGTGTAATTTCTTATCAAAAGCTGTAAGCTTTTCTGTGAAAATATGAGAGGCAACACAAAGAGAATATAAGATGCAAAAGAACAGAGGCTAGGGAGGCAAGAGACTGAATTTCTGTTTCTCAAGCTTGCCATTGACCTGCTCTGTATAATGGGCCAGGGTCTTCGAGTCTTCCTGTCCATCCTGTTGTCTTTGTTTAGACTGTAAGAAATCATGAGTACTACTGCATTTATAAGATGACTGGTGGAGGAGATCCTTCCAAGTAACACTGCATCCCACAGAATACTCAAAATATGCAATATGTGCTTTTATTGTGACATGTGACTCTTTCAAACTAGCCAAAAGTTAGTCACCTTGGTTCTTTTGAGTAATTTTTATTATGCTTGTGTACCTGTGCACATACATGCACATATTCACATCTCTGTATGCATATATACAGAGTATATATACTACACAAGCATATATAAACAGGCACAGAAAGGTCAGCTAGGACTGAGGCATACATTTTTTACATTTTGGTTTTTTGTGTATGCTCTTAAATTAGTCAGTCCTGATGACAGGTAATTCTAGTTCAATCCTGGTGGTAAAAGCATGAAAGAAGGCCTATTTTCATGAACTGTCTCACTGTATGTAATCAGTACTCAGAAACAGAAGCTGGCTGACTGATTCTCTCATTAATTTAGGTGCAGAATTTGTTTAGTCAGCTGACAAAACAAACTTAATATTGCTGATGTGCTATCCTAGCCCCATGTAGAAAAATAAGATGACACTGGGTGAAGAAAAGCATTTTTGAAAAAAGATTTTTAATGATCTTGCCTTAGTTTTAAAGCCACGTTATGAGCATTTTTTTTCCTCCACAGCATGGTATATTATCACAGTAATTCAGTATGCCCCTAAAGCCAAAATATGATTTTTGTCTGCAATTTGCAAATGACTGTTTAGTTTTTTAGTACAATATTCCTTTAATAAATCCATGATAAAACCAGAAACCTCAAAAAAATTTTACACTTACAGTTTAAAGGTTTAGGGCTAGCCTCCGTTAAGCTCAGAAGAAAAAAAATAGCCTTCAGTAAAGTGGGTTTGTATGCTGGTTCTGTTTGGGAGGACTACTTTTACATGCCTGAAGAACCTTGAGGTTATTTCAATTTATAAATATATGAAACTCCCAATAAGGGGAAATGAAATTCTTAGAAATGATCCAGGGTCTGCCTCAGGCTTTCTGCAAAAATCTCCTCCTTATCAAATTTACAGAGCAAAAGATAGGCACCTAAAGACAGACATTATCATAAAGAATCTTGACATGATTAAAAAGGATCTTAAATAATCAAGCACTCAACGGTAAGAAAGTACTTAAATCTAATTGGTTCATATGCCTTTGTAGGTATCCCTTAGTGCATAGCTATAATGATATCACCAAATAAGATATTTTCCGGAAGACTTCCTTCTTCCTTTCAAAACTACATGCTGTTCACTGAAAGAACAACTGTTCCTTTTTATATCCTCATCAAATGCATATCCCTTGCCTTTTTTTGCTGCATAGTGTGTAAGTCTTGCTTCCTCATAGGTGTTTCAGCAGCTCGCATCACTAAGATCAGGGATATGAATGAATGCATATTCACTATGTTCCTGAATTCTTCCTCATAAATGAAGATTTTGGGGCACATCGATGTCAGAAGTGTTCACTCCTTTTGTGTATCCCATTCAAAAGACTTTTTTTCCCCAAACATTATATGATACGATTTCCCAATATGATTTCTAGCCCTTGATTTCTCCAGAGCACAATGTCTTTACCTTTTAATTTTAGGTTACAAATTTTCAGTGCTTCTGCAAATTTGGCATCTCCAGTTATCTGAAGCAGAAAAGCAAGCAGTGAGGAATACAGGGTCTATTGACAGCTATGGATAGTTTAGTTTAAATTATCTTTCCAGAATCATGCAAGTAAGATAGGATTTAGCAGCACACAACTGCCCAGGTCATAATACTGTCCAGCTTCTGCAATAAATAAGAATATTCCAAACATCAACCTTCACCTTATAACTCCCATCAATTCTCAAAGCATTGTTAGCATGTTTTACTGAAACAACCCTTAAATGGATGTGCTTGGGGCTGGAAGAAACAATTATGTGTGATTTTTGCCTGTTCTCATCTCTATCTTTCTTTGCTTCCAGAATGTTGAATTTAAAATGCTGTGTGATACCAAAGAGTCAAATACTGCAGTACTGTATTCATCAGTTCTTGAAGTCTCTTAGTTTTATTTCCTTTAACAAGTGCATTTTCTGTGTGTGTATGCAAATCTAAGGAGAATGAGAATTACATAGTGAATAGTCTGTATAGCTGATTTTAAGATTTAAGGCAAAGTTTCTTGAATGCTTTAGCAAAATGTTTTCTGAAATACAGATTCTATGAATTTTCTTTAATAGGTTTATTGTACTTATATTGCTTCTTGCTTATAGAAACACTCCAGAGATAAGCTGCTTATTTTGAAAACATTTTTTGGATTGTAGTAGGGGTAGTTTAGAATGTTGTAAGGGTAAATATTGTCAGCAGTGATGGACTACTTTAATGTAGTGATTCATTATTTCACTTTCAGTACATAGGAGTTTTGCTATGAGTAACATGCTGAACGACCCTGATAACATCTCAGCATACTGATCTGTCTTCTAAGCTAGTGAAAGTTGTGTTTTCATCAAGTATGCAATAATCGCAGCTCTTCACAGAAAGATAGGTGCTACAGAATGGATGAGTTTATAGGAAGGTAATGCCTTTATACAGGATAAGAGAGTTTCAAAGTTTGCTCACAAATCAGCAGGGTTTTGTAATGAAAAAGTTAGCATAGCTTTCATAATGAAGTGATTCTGAATCTTAAATGTTAACTTCTTGGGATTTGTAAACTCTCACAGTGCAAAGTGTAAGGATAGAATTTTGAAAGGGGATTTACATGCTCAATTTCTATTAACTAATCATTTAGGCAGTATTGAAAATTTCAGCCTTTCACCACAAATGCCTCTGAGAAATCAGCAAGTTAACATAATGGACTGTGAGGCAAAGTGGAGGGAAGATACTTGGTTCAGTTTTAAAAAGAATGCATCAGAAAAGAGGAGCAAGTGTAGGTGCTTATGTACAAAATGCACTATGTTAACCGGGGATTTTATCCTTCCATTTTCTCTCCTTTTATATCATTTTTTGTCTTCAGGCTTGATTTGCACAACATTGTGTTAAGCAGTGAGGAGAGAAGGGCACCCTCCTTTACTCTTGTGATCGGTAGTTGACTGTCTCCTGAATTCTTCCTCTGCCCTGGAAGCTGGGGATTAGAACCCCATTCATTTTCTGACGTTTTCTGCCTACCCATGTGGAAGAGCAGAAATACTAGCCCCAGAGCTGATGTATCTTTGTAATTTAGATATGGAGATAAGGGGAAGGTTTCTGACACTGTTAGGAGTAAATTAAGCTCATCCTATTAAACACGGTCTAGAATGAGACACTTCTGGGCAGAATCATGTGACCACTACCTTAGACCAAAGCATTTGACCTTAAAATAGAAAGTGTAGGCATCTAGGAAACTTCATGTCATCAGGCTAACTAGGGATGATCTAAAGTTTTGACTTTTGTAGCAGTGAAGTAACTAAATTTTGTGTAAGTCTCTTTGGGGTTCTGACTTTTTGTAAAAGTCCTAGTACATATAGGGTACAGCCCTGGGATGTACCTCAGGGCTTTCCCAGAATCCATGTGGTAAATAGGTACAAAAAATCTTTAGAGTAGCATGTGACAAAAAGAATATCTGAATGGGCAGGTGAATGGATGCTTTCATCTGAGCATATTTAAAAATATATGGAATTTTCTTATATTCTTCAGCAGAAGACGCATATCCGATTTAAAGGGAGTGAGAGAAATGTTTAAATATATTCAGATATTCATGTTTGAATTTAGTGGGCCTCAGACTGACCTGAGATAGCAAGAGGATCTGCTTGGGCTGTAGATCTTAAAAAAATAATTTTTACTTTTCTGACTAACTCTTTAAATTTATTTACTAAAGTTGAGCCACAGAAAGAAGAGAGGAAAGATGTACACTAAAGAAGTCTTAGAAACTATGAAAGAGAAAGCAGAGTTGTCATGCATGAACAGAGGTGTCAGAGCCAGAAATACTGACATCCAGTGTTGATTTGTGGTTATACAATGCCAAGAGCACRTGAAGAGGAATACACAGAATGAGCAGCAGATAAGCGCAGTGATGATGTGAGATGAGAATATTTAACATCATCATTCCAATCTTATCTGGAAACCTTTTTGTAGACAAATACAATTGCACAAGTTTCTCAGAAACCTAAGTGAATCAATGAAAATGACATCCAGGTCAGCAAGGCAGCACAGCCATCAGCAGTGTAACCATGTGACAGTCCCAAAATCCACTCTAACACTGCTGGCATGGCTGCCTACAGACCTTGCCAAGCAGCCAGATGCTGTTGGAAGATGAGGACCTTCCACAGTTGACATGTAACTCTCAAGAGGGCAGTATTAACATTCTGGCTTTATTTTAATGACTAAATTTCATTTTGTTGAATAGTTGAATTTAAATTGTCATATGCTCCTAAGAGTGTTTTAGTAGTAAGTTTTATTTTGACATGTGTTATGTAGTACATCCTAATCTAATAAGAGTGTTGCTTTTTCTAGTTAGTGCAGACACAACTCCATCCCTACTCCATTGCATACTTTAACTAAAATTGCACTCCTTTTGGAAGGAAAAAGGGTGAAAGCTTTTTTTAATGCAATTGTACTGACAAATATATCATCAGAGACATAGCATCAAATCAAGCATTATGAATTTATGTTGAATTTTTGGTAGCAAGGCATGCTGGGTATTCTTTGTCAATATGGAAGTATCTAATTATTTAAAATGAATGAATATTTCACTCTACTATGGATTATATCAAATATAGTGTATGTAATACACAGCTTTTCTTCCAACATCTCCCAAGGAAAACTGACATTCAAAAGATATTCTCTTGATACAATTCTGTGGAAACATGTTTTAGAATCTCAATTCCTGTACTGTGGAAGAATGGTTAAGTGAAAAGGGGCATGATCTCTTAGAAGTGAGCAATCCTGTCTTCACGATGGAGGGAGGATCCCACGGCTGTGTGAACTGTCCTTGAACATTCCTAGACCATTACAAAAGGGGAAGGCAAGTAGTGGTAAACAAGTCAAGGAGGGGGCCGACAAGCCCCTYCACGTGAACAGCAACTTTGCACCAATCATGTATTCGCTTTAGGCGCGTGAACAGAGACTGTAAACCAATCATACAGCTATTGCTAGCACATGCTCTATCGCCTGTCTATATATACTCTGTGTAAGCTCTAATAAAGGGAGAACGACCATACTCATATTGAGACTCATCGTTACTCCGGGCCCGTCCCCCCACTCCGACATTTGGTAGCAGAGGATGGTTTACTTCCGTGACTACCGACACTGTACAATAAGAAATAGCCCAACTGAAAGTGGTAAAACAGGCAATATTCCATTTCCAGCTTAGATGTAAATGCTGTCAAAGTAGAGTTTATGGTTAGAGTGAGAAACAAGCAGGGAATGAGAGAGAAAATAAATAGCTTGGCCTCCTTCATGAGACTCATTTTAGTCATAAAAATATTTGTTTTTTTAGTTTCTCTGCTTTCTCTGACAAGTATAAGTCCACAAACTACCCTAATCTCTCTGTCCAATGCTTGGTAGAGTGGTATATCCCCTTGTCATGCTATTTTAATAGAACTGGTGAAAAATGGCCTTTTAATTTTGTAAACAGGAATACATTTCTTTCAAAGGAAATAAGTGAATGAAGGATATCTCTAGCTTCCTATCTACTGCCTTCTTCGCAGTCTTTCTACATTAGATGTATATCTAGGTGATAACTGCGGAATTTGCTGGCATCCACACTGGGATATTGAAAGGATCATACTGAAGTGACATTGCCAGAGACCAGGAAATGGTCACTGTTATTGAGTTTCCATTGACCCTTATGGGAATAGAAGATGCAAGTGAAAGAAGCAGAGAGATGGAACTGAAGAAATAACAGCTTGCACTAATTGTTTAACTTTCAACTTTTCTTTCACTGTATATCCAAAGCAGAATTGCTATCTTCCTCCATTGTTTGTGACCTCTGGAGATACTTTTGTGAAACTGCATTGATATTTAAAGACTAAATTAGTCAAAATATTATGAAGAGAGTATGCCTTAGGACAAACCTAGGGTGAAGTTCATACTGGATATCTTTTTGCAAGTTTTGAAAGACTGATTAAAAAAGTATGATTTCAAATAAGTAGAATAAAGACAGCTATAAAAGCCCATGGAGCATCATACCCAGACTATGGGATTGAAAGTGTAAAGCCCTCTGCTGTGGTAAAGCTTATCGGAAAATTTTCTGACATATTCACTAGAGCAACTTTTCAGGAATATTACTACTACTAATAAAATAGCCTGTGAAATCAAAGTCATTTTGTTCATCATTGGCTTATCGCTCCCCAGGATGCTGACCTTGTAATGTTCAGGTAGTGATTCTCCAAACTCACTCTAATCCCAAAGCAAGCAAGTAAGTAAAGTTATTGGCAGGTGGCAGTAGCTGCTATACAAGCCCGACAAATGCGTCCCGTAAAATTAAGCAGCTTTCAGAATGTCCCACAGAGCTGCCACTTGTAAATATGGATGGGGTTTTCTATGTTTCTTATTCACATTTTCAAACTGTGAGCATGTCAGCTACAGATGAAACAATGCAGAGGGCTCCATGTCTCTGCTATCATAAATTGTCTTTTTGGCAGGTCTTTTTACATTACTATAGTTTATGAGAATATATGTGAGAAGACTACATCTTTCATATTAAGGAAGATTCATTCAGCACTGATCTGAAAGCTAAATGTGACCTTTACTGCAACATCAGTCTACTGCAGCTTTGCCATAGTCTTATCTGTACTCAGAGGAGTGAAAGGGAAGCTTAAGACAATGTCAAAGGTAAATCCTAAGCGGAAATCTTGACCTACGTGTTGTTGAAATTTGGCAGAACATAGTTTTAAAAAAAAGTAAGAGCCATAACTGATTGAAACACTGAACTTTCATGTATGCTGAAACGCTAACATTCATTATAGCTAAAATACTAACACAAAGGACTATCCTTTAATCAATTTCAGGTTTTTGCATATATATAATCTATATATAGACATATATCATTTTCATGAATCTTGAAGCACCACAAGTTTCTTCCTGTAATACAGGTGCTTTGTGCTGCCAGATTTGGCTCTCTGCTTCTGGACTCTTTCTCTCTCTCTTTTTTTTTTTTTTTTTTTTTTTTGGCAAATTGAAATTTTACAGTGGTATGGAACCACCATAGCAGCTCACCTTTGGTACAGCTATGGACAAATGGTGGAAAAGAAAGTATGGACATGCTGTGTTTAAACCCAGGTACTGCATGCCTGCCATAATGGGATCTAAGCAGCAGAGAGCGGACTATGTAGCAGAAAGACCTGGTGCTCATCTCCAGTTACAGCATTGGTGTGCATGTCTGTGGAGGATGCTTTGGATAGCCCCACCCCTTAAATTCTCTTTTTACATGCCCCATTGGTTTCTGAATACAGTTTGGATGTGGCCCAGGATCTGGGCTTTCTTATGTTGATATCTCTCACGAAGAAGCTTATGAGTGCACATTAAAATATAATCTAGAGCTGAAAACATCAAACTTTTTTTTCTAAAATGCACTAAACATGCACAAAGAGTTGTAGAAAGGCTAGGAAGAGTTGACCTTAGGAGAGCTGTTGAATTTACTTCTCAATTTGAGTTAGATGTTTCACAATGCTCTCCCGTAATACACTGCATGATTTTTAGTATTTCTGTTCTAAATTGAATGTAGAGGTAGACATGAACTTCCATTAGAGTTTAATTCTATGCTTTGCCAGATTGTCTTGTGTTGCTAAAAGTTAAGTCTTTGAGATGCCACTACCTTTAAATTGCAAATCATCATGATATTGCTATGTAACTGGTGTGAACCAGCACACCTCCAGTGACTTCACTGCTGGAATGCTATTTTATACCAACTCAGATTCTGGTTCACTGTATGATAAGAAAAAACTGTAGATTGATGCCTACAAATACTCTGTTCAAAGAGAAAAGAAAAAAACAAAACCCAAAAAACTAATGTTTGAAAGATGCTTGCTTATGTGTGACATTTTCAGGTAACATGCAAAATCTCTAGCTCAAAGCTATTCCAAGTATCATCTTAAGAGAATTTCAAAGGAATCAGATATTTTGTCCTATCTGTAAAAATAAGTCATTGGCTGAGGTAAAAAAAA
>NW_020450507.1:0-1533 GCF_003343035.1 Apteryx rowi | reverse complement strand
CAGTAACCCTGACAAAAACTGACAGGAAAACTACGAGCTACATACCATATGGAGGCAGGTTCTAAACATGTAGAAGACAGCTGAGCATATAACACATATTGTTGATCTGTTTTGATCATGTCATATCAGTTTCAAATATTGAACTGAGAATAATATACATTAATTCATACCTTACACAGACACTGTGGGGAGCAAACCTGAAATAAGTGCCCAGTTTCCACTGACTTCTGGCATCAGGTGCTTTCTCTTGTTCACATTATCTTTTTTTTCCTTTCCACCTTTTACGGATAAAACCTCATAAGTTGATTGCTCAGAGTTAGTTGGGCACTTATTTATAAAAGTATGAGATTCTTGCTTCTAATTACCATTCTGTTCTTCACATATATTAGAAATTGATATACATACAATGTAACAAATACAGGATGGGGGAGGGGGAATCTGTTTTTCAAACCAAAAAAAACCGCTCTACCAGGGGGTTTTCTCTTCACTGTTAGTGCTGTTCCAACAATTCTGTGGAACCACAGGTTGGTTGGTTTCATGATTGCACCACTAGGATATATAGTACATGTCACGCTGTCATGCTATGAAGGTTCGATAGCAAYGACTGAGACAGTAATGTAATAATAATAAAAAAGATGTTTATTTCCTCACACAACTTCTTGGATTAGTAACATCCATTAAAATAATGCGATTACTAATTTAGGAAGGATAACACAAAACCATCAGTTACTAATTTAGAAAGGATAACCTGAAACCATCGATTACTGCGTTATTAATTGGAAGGACTGCTTATCCCTACTTGAAAGCTAGCTTGTTCACTCTCCTAGTGAGAGGGCTCTCAACCTCGAGGGGTTACCTTAACCCAGCGTCCCAGGAAAAGGGGAGGGGGGGGGAATACTCACGGTCCAGCCGGAGAGGATGATCAGGTCACGTTCCCGTCCCTGCTCAAACTCTCCTAGCTCCCAAGTCTCTTTTTATATGGCTGGGGCTCTGGGCAAACACTGCTTTTGCTGACTTTTAGCAAGTTTCGCAATCACAGGACTGTCTGTTTGTGTGCTTGGGAGGACCCTGCTAGCGAGGCAAGACCACAACACCTCCATATCGTTTCTTCCCTCCCCGGGGGTCCGTGCAGATTCCAGGTGGCAGACTTCACTTCTCCAGTCTTGTTAATCATTCCGCAGCCTTGCGCATATCAGTCCTTGCGCATATCGGTTGGTAGACGACTCACATCAGCTCTTGTGCTATCAGTTCTTCTGCATATCAATTGACAAACTTCAGTCCTGTTAACTCTTCACTCGCCCGTCAGTCCACCCCGTGACCAGAGTCACAGCCGTACACCCCCCCTTTTTTCCCCTCAAGGACAATCATGGGTTTGGTCTTGTTGTTGCAAAGGCAAGTAGCCTGTGTTTAAAGCATTTACCTTAGCAAAGATTGTGTGTAATATTAAAGCTTTCAAGCAGACAAAAGCAATACATATAATGATTATCATGAGTACAATTATTATGACAGTTTGTAAGCCCGACGCGAGCCAAG
>NW_020450506.1:0-1078 GCF_003343035.1 Apteryx rowi | reverse complement strand
AGGGGCCCAGGCGTCCGGGAGCGCCCCCCCGCCTCCCCCCCCAACCCGTACCGTCAGCGGGTCACCCGCGAGGCCCCCGGCGGCGCTTCCCGGACAGACGGGCAGAAGGAGCAGGACAGGCGGAGAGAGACAGAGCAGAGTTTCGGGGTGGGGGGGTCCGACCCCCCCCCCAAAGCAGTGACAGCCCCGGGACCCCAGCGTGGGGGGCAGAGGCCCCCCAAGGTCCCCGGGGGGTGGGCGGAAGCACAGAGCCCCCCCGAGTTGGGGGGCAGAAGCATAGAGACCCCCCCGAGTTGGGGGGCAGAAGCGCAGAGACCTGGAAAGGACAGAGACCCCCTGAGTTGGGGGGAGCAGGCAGAAACCCCAAAGTTTTGGGGGGGGGGCAGAGACCCTCCAAGTTGGGCGGCAGGAGGACAGAAACCCCCCCAAGTGGAGAGGGGATAGAGAGACCCACAGCTGGGGGAGGACAGAGGCCCCCAAGTTGGGGGGCAGGAAGGCAGAGACGCCCCCCAAGTTAGGAAGGATGCAGAGACCCCCCCAAAATGGGGTCAGGAAGACACAGACCCCCAGAATGGGGGGAGGGCAGGAGGACAGAGATACCTCTGAGTAGGGGGGACACAGAGACCCCCAAGTTAGGGGGCAGGAGGACAGAGACCCATAGTCAGGGCAGGAGGACAGAGACGCCCCAAAGTAGGGGGGACACAGAGACCCCCAAGTGGGGGGGCAGGAGAACAGAGGCCCATAGTCAGGGCAGGAGGACAAAGACCCCCGAGTTGGGGGGCAGGAGGACAGAGCCCCGCGGGCAGGGCAGGGCAGGGCAGGGCGGGAGCACGGAGCCCCCCAAGTGGGGGGCGGCAGCAGCGCTCACCCTGCCCCACGGCGACGGCGAAGGGGCTCTTGGGGATGGGGGCGCCGCCGAAGGCCACGTGCACGGCGTGGGGCCCCTCGGCCACGGGCCGGTAGCTGCAGCGGTAGGTGCCGTCGCCGCGCGCCTCCAGCGTGGGCTCCACGGCACCCCGGCGCCCGCTCGGGTCCACGATGGCCACCTCCACCTCGCCGGGGCCGGCGCCTGCGTGTG
>NW_020450505.1:0-1084 GCF_003343035.1 Apteryx rowi | reverse complement strand
GGCACTGCCTGCTGCTGCTGACATGAGAGGAGACAAGACAGTGAGAAGTGGAAGGCAGTGTGGAGTGGGAGGAGAGAGGAGAGCTCCTTGTGGGAGAAATCTTCACAGCCCCTGACACGGTAAGTCTCTGGATGTAGGGCAATGCTACTGAGGTTCCTGCAGGGGTCTTCTGAACCCATCCCATCCCATCACTGATAGGATTTTTAGCTTCTCTCTGCTGGCTTCTGCAGTGCAGCGGAGGGGGAGGTGATTCAGAGCAGGGATTCTCTACCATATCATCTCAGGGACAGGGCATCCTACTCTCTTCTCCCAAGGAAGCTGCAGGGGTGTGAAGCTGGGGTTTGCACACAGGTCTGCCCAGGGCTGTAATTCGGAGCAGTGATTCTGCACCCTAGGGTGCTGCATTCCTAACTAAGTGACTCTGTCGCCTGCGAGGGTCAGCACTCAGCCTGCCCGGGGAGCTCCCCATGGCACTGCAGAGAGAAGCTCTGGGTGGGAGGAGAGAGCCCGTCAGGGCAGGTTGAGTGTGCTGTGAAGAGGGTGGTGCGTGGGTCAGGGCTGCTCATACCTCTAGCTCATGCACAGGACATTTCTGAGGGGACTTTTCAAAAGGAAAGTGAAGGCAGGGATTTCCTGAAAGAGAAGCCAATTTCCTGAGATGGTGCTTTGTATTTCCTACCACCTGTCAAGGGGAAAATGGAAATGGAAGGGGAGCTGTCAGGCTTGGACAACAGACCGAGACTCATTAACAGTTTCCAGGAGCAGCCAATGTGTCTGCTAGGAACTTCTGAAAGTCCCTTCCCCCACCCCTTAGTCTAGAGACAGCACCAGCTTCCCCTTTGCTGGCCTCATCTGGGTTTGTCTGACCTGCTCCTTAGCACCTGCAAACACGGGGATGGCCCTGGGCAGTGCCCTGCTGCTGGGAGGTTTCTGCAGGGCAGACCTGAGCTCCCTGAGGGAGGTGTCGGCCCTGCAGGGCCTGACCATGACCTGCTCAACTCCATCCCCCCATAATGTTTCTGGTTGCACTTCCCTCTCACTGCCTGCCCATCTCCGCTGCCTGGAGCTGTCCCTGCTGGCAGCT
>NW_020450504.1:0-1081 GCF_003343035.1 Apteryx rowi | reverse complement strand
CAAGCATGTCCCAGTACCAGAACTGTGGATCCTCATGTGTCCCAGTGCCAGGGCCCTGGGTCCCAGTGTATCCCAGCAGGTCCCAGTGAGGGGGCGGCGGATCCCAGTGTGTCCCATCACCTCCCAGTGCTGGGGTCATGTGTCCCAGTGTGTCCCATTGCCAAGGCCCTGGGTCCCAGTGTATCCCAGCAGTTCCCAGTGAGGGGGCGGCGGGTCCCAGTGTGTCCCATCACCTCCCATTGCCGGGGCCCTGGGTCCCAGCGTGTCCCATTGCGGGGGCCTTGGGTCCCAGTGTATCCCAGCAGGTCCCAGTGAGGGGGCAGCGGGTCCCAGTGTGTCCCATCACCTCCCAGTGATGGGGTCATGGGTCCCAGCGTGTCCCAGTGCCGGGGCCCTGGGTCCCAGCGTGTCCCATTGCCGGGGCCTTGGGTCCCAGCGTATCCCAGCAGGTCCCAGTGCCGGGGCGGCAGATCCCAGTGCATTCCAGCCCCTCCCAGCGCTGCGAGAGGGAAGCGTGACTCAGAGGCGCGGGAGCCGGGGGCTGCTGGGAGCCCGGCGCCCCTTGGCCCCGCTGGGGACAGCGCGGGGGTCCGCGGGGGCTCCCGGCCGCGCCGCCGCGCTCCCGCTCCCCTCCCATCCTCTCCCTTTCCTGCGCTCGGACACCCTTGGAACGGCTCTTGGCTGCTCTCTCTGAGACAGGAAGGTGTCCCCGAGTCTCAGGAAGGAAAAACACTCAGTGCTGAACCCACAAAGACCGTCTCCGAGGGGCCGGGGCTGGAGACGCTCCAGGCCTGACATCACCTGGGAACTGGAACCAGAACCGCAGCTGCACTCCGCGCCTGGTATTTTTTTTCTTTAACTTGTGTTTTTAAACGTTCTTTTTATAGAACTTTCTTTTTTTCTTTTTTTTTTCCCCTTTCCCTTCTCCATTCCCCTCCCAAATATTTCGGCCTCTCCGCGAGTTTAACCTTGCCGGGCCAGCGGGGCGGGAACGCGGCAGGGCTGCGCCCGGAGCCGGGCTCCGGCCAAAGCCCGGTGCCGAGGGGGAGGCGGGGGCCGGGGCGGCAGCGCGGGGGTCCGG
>NW_020450503.1:0-1068 GCF_003343035.1 Apteryx rowi | reverse complement strand
ATGGCTCTGACAGCCAATTACCATCCAACATGGGAAGGGGAAAAAGACACCAAGGAGGGAAGTGAAGGAGGAGTGGGAGCAAAGCAGGCGAGAAGTGAGCGGGAGAGAGAGCGGGTGCGAGTGGGTTTGGTGGGGGCTGCAGGCGTGTTCAACTGGTGGCGGGTGCCCTCCCGCCAGGGCAGGGGCAGCGGTGCTGGTGACAGGGCTGCTTTGCTGCAGGAGCTGCAGCAGGGGCTGGTGGGGCCGTGAGCAGGGGACAGAGCTACGTGGGCCAGAGCGGGGAGCTGCCCTGCAGCCAGACGTGGCAGCCTGCCCTGAGCACCTGGGCCGGGGCGGCTTGGTGGGGTTTGGGTGCAGGAACCTTTGGCCCTGTGGTGGCTCTGGGATCCATGTTAAAGTGTTTCCCTGAGCTGCTGCTGCCAGTGCAGCCCCAGGTGCTTCTCGGAGCTGCGTTTGGGAGCTGCTGGGCAGAGTGTGAGCAGGCTGCTGGTGTCCTCGCGAGGTGCCCTTCCCAATGGTCTCTTCTGTTCTGAAAACGGTATTTATGAGTGTCTCTTAGAGCGGCTGTCCCCGCATGTCATGCCGTGCCTTAGCCAGTGTTTTTTGCTCCAGGCCTCTTGCTTCACAGCAAGACCTGTGAGCCTGGCAGCAGCATGAAGGGTGTTTCCAGAGCAGCTCTGTAAGTGTGAGCTGTTTTGCTTGTCAAGGACCTTGAAAGTTGATGAAGGGCCAGTCCTTCAACTTGCCGTTGTTCTTTCCATCCTCCTAGGTCAGGATGAAGAGTTGCTGAATTGTGGCTCTGCTGGTTTCACCAACTTAGATGCCCTGGCCTGAGTCCTTCCACATGTCTACAATTGTCAGGGCATAAAACAGGAGAATGCTTGTTGTCCTGGATGTGTAGAGGATTTGCTGAGTTTGTCCAGGATTGGGGAAGGAACTTCTGAGTTGCAGGAAGGCTTCTCTCTCTGCCTGGGACTTGAGGCCCTGCTGTCTTCAGGTTCATGATCGCTGCTCCCATGCAACCCTCCTGTTAGAAAATGTTGCCAAGAATTACTTGCAGGCCTTTTC
>NW_020450502.1:0-1053 GCF_003343035.1 Apteryx rowi | reverse complement strand
GTCGCACAGAGACTGTTAACTGCAAAAAGGGCTGTGGATCCCGGGCTGTGGGGATGGCTGCACAGGGCTGGGGCTGCTGCAAGAGCCCTGCCTGAGGGTCCTGCCTGGCTCACTGAACAATGTGGCAGCCAGGACTCCTGGGTTCTGGGACTGGAGCTGCCCTGAGCCCCAAGGCTGCTGTTGGGTCAGCTCCATCCCCTTGTGGGGGGCAGGAGATGTGTGTGAGCAGGTGGGGGCAATCCATGGCCAGGTTTCCCTGGGATAAGGTTCCCCATCATAATCTGGCTCTGAGACAAAAGGGGTCCTGAATCCCAGAGGCAGGGGTGGCCTCCAACTCCCGTGGGGCTCTCAGGAGCCTGCTRGAAATGTCCATCTGGAATTGAAATTTTCACCCCGTAATAAGCCCACATCCTCTACATGTTTGGGAAAACCTCTCTTCCTTCCCCCTGGATCCTTTTATGCTTCCAACTTGGCACAGCATGTTTTGGGCTCAGAGATGCCATCTTCAGATGGCCACAGTCCCTGTCCTCCTGCAAACTGCAGTCAAACCCCTGCACCCAAAAGAAAATATGCTTGGGAGAGCAGCTTGGAAACAGGCGGGGGTGCCATCGCCACCCCATAAGTGCTGGCTGATCCCAAGCATTCTTCTTTGAGCCGTAGTGGGCAGTGCTGCGGTGAGTCCATCAGGGCCATCTACCCCAGCCCTCCTCCAGGCCCTCCACCACCGGCAGGCCCAGAGCTGGTGTCCCCATTGCTGTCCCCCATTGCTGCCCCGTGCTCCCATGAGCTCCTCAGCCCTCTGGAGCGACCCGCTGGGGCCCATCCTGGCCCCACAGAGAGTAGCCCCTTCCTGGCCGTGGCCCAACCATACTGGGTGTAGCGCGAGGGCTGCTGAGCCCCAGGGCTGCCATGGGGAGGGGGTGGGGCCAAAGGGGCAAGAGGAAGCTGCCCTGCCCTGCCCTGGGGGCAGCAGGATGCTACCTGCGGCCTCTGGCGCCCCGGCCATCCCCACGGCCGCCACGCTGGCGCGAGGGCTGGCACCAGCACAGGCCC
>NW_020450501.1:0-1023 GCF_003343035.1 Apteryx rowi | reverse complement strand
GGTCCTTACCCCAAAAGTCACCCCCAGACAAGGCTCCACGCCCAGCTGGAGGACTGGGCATCCAACTGTGAGCCCTGGGAGGATGAACCCTCTCCTGGGTCCTCTGCAGGGCTGGCAGGGAGCATGCAGAGGAGGTCCTGGGACCATCTACTGGGCCTGTGGACCATCTTCCTCCCATGGGGGCCCTCATATAGGGTTTGTCAGAACAAAGATGCAGCCCAGCTTGTTGTTGCATGAACAGAGAGGAGAAACTGCCCCAGAAAACTCCTCCCAGACCCAGCCACTTGTACCAGCCATTTCCAGCACCGGCCATTCCCCATGGTGCTGGTGAGGGGTGATCTTGGAATGTGACCGGCTCCGTCTGTCTACTGGGCTCAGGACTTGTATGGGGGGAGGGAATGGCCATCCTGCCTGGCCTCTCTCCCTGGGCCCAGACCCCAGCAGACACATGGCCTTCTGCTAAGCCCAAGGGGACAGGGCTGAGCCTGGGCAGGGGCAGGGGCTGTGGACTGGTGGGAAGCTGCCAGGCAGGAGGGCCATGGGGGATGGGGCACTGAGGACTGTTATGGTGACCATGCTGGGGGCTTTTTCCCCACCTCTGAACGCACCCTGTCCTGTGTGGTTCCTGCACAGTGGGGTTGTGAGGCCACATGCAGGGCAGCAGGGCTGGGTCAGCTCAGAGATGGAGCACAGATGTGAGCCACGACACTCCAGAAGCTCACAACAGTTGTGGAGGGGACTCACTGCTGCTTGTGGGGTCAAGGGTCTCTCAGTGGTTGCAGCCATCAGCACCGCCTGTCAGGACTCCCAGACCCAGGAGAGATGGTTGGTGCCCTGCACCACAGCTCACAGTGCCCCTCTCCTGTGTCACAGTCCTCTCTCAGGAGCACCGCCAGGTTCGTCACCCCCTGCCCAGCTGATTGCTGGAGCTGCTGGAGGTCTTCTCTTCTCACCCCTGCTGAACCCAGCTCTGCCCCGGTGTCAGCCCACAGGCTCTGTCTTGGGTCATGTTATGTCTCCATA
>NW_020450500.1:0-1071 GCF_003343035.1 Apteryx rowi | reverse complement strand
ACACGACACGACATGACACGACATGACACAACATGACACGACATGACACGACGTGACACAACACGACACGACATGACACACCATGACATGACATGACGTGACACAACGTGACACGACACCACATGACATGACATGACACGACATGACACAACGTGACACAACACGACACACCACAACACGACACGACACGACATGACATGCCACACCATGACACGACACAGCATGACACAACGTGACACGACATGACACAACGTGACACGACACACCAACACACGCCGCGACACGCTGCAACACACCACGCCACAACATGACACAACATGACACCACACGACACACGTGGCACGCCAACACATGCCACACGCGACATGCCACATCCCGACACAACACGCCACGACACGCTAACACACGCCGTGACACGCTGCAACACACCACGCCACGACATGACACGACATGACACGACATGACACGACACGCTGCGACGCCACGACACACCGCAACACGCCAACACACGCTGCAACACACCCCAACATGCCACAACACGTCCTGACACGACATGACATGACACGACACGCCAACCCACGCCGCAACACCCCAACACACACCGCTACACGCTAACACACGCCACGACACGCTGCAACACGCCACGACACACCACGACACATGACACGACACAACACGACACAACATGACATGACACGACACAACACGACATGACACGCCACACCACGACACAACACGACATGACACAACACACCATGAAACGACACGACATTACACAACATGACACGACATGACACGCCACGCCACGACATGACATGACACGACATGACATGACATGCCACGACATGACATGACACGACATGACATATGACACGCCATGCCACCACGCCATGACACGCCAACACACACCAAGACACGCCAACACATGCTGCGACACAACACACCATGACACACCACGACACGCCACGACACGCCACGACATGCCAACAAACATGCCACGACATGCCGCGACACATGACAGACCGCGACACACCACAACACGCCACGCTGTGACACAGCAACGCGCGCCAC
>NW_020450499.1:0-1068 GCF_003343035.1 Apteryx rowi | reverse complement strand
CCCCCGGCCCAGAGCCGCAGGCCCTGCCCAGCTTCTGGATCCCGTCGCTCACCCCCGAGGCCGACGCCGGGCGGCTGCCCAAGCCCGTGAGTCCTGCCCCACGGCTGCCCCATAGCTGCCCCACGGCCGCCCCACGGCACCCCACAGCCACCCCACGGTGCCCCACGGCTGCCGTGGTGCCCCACAGCTGCCCCCCAGCCACCCCACGCTGCCCCACGCTGCCCCACAGCTGCCCCACAACCACCCCATGGCGCCCCACACTGCCCCACGGCTGCCCCACAGCACCCCACGCTGCCCCACAGCGCCCCATGGCATCCTACGGTCCTGCCCCACAGCACCCCGGCCAGGGTGGGATCGGGGGGGGGGCGGTTCTAGCATGGGGGCCCAGGCGTCCGAGGGGGCCCAGGCGTCCGGGCGCAGGACCCCATGGCGCGGGGCAGTCCGGGGGGGGGACAGCGGGCTCCGAGGGGCCCAGGCGTCCGAGGGGCCCAGGCGTCCGGGCGCAGGACCCCATGGCACAGGGCGGTTCTGGGGGGGGACACCGGGCTCCGAGAGGGCCCAGGCGTCCGAGGGGCCCAGGCGTCCGGGCGCAGGACCCCATGGCGCGGGGCGGTTCGGGGGGGTGACAGCGTGCTCCGAGGGGGCCCAGGCGTCCGAGGGGGCCCAGGCGTCCGGGCGCAGGACCCCGTGGCGCGGGGCGGTCCGGGGGGGTGACAGCGTGCTCCGAGGGGGCCCAGGCGTCCGAGGGGGCCCAGGCGTCCGGGCGCAGGACCCCGTGGCGCGGGGCAGTTCGGGGGGGTGGCAGGGTGCTCCAAGGGGGCCCAGGCGTCCGAGGGGCCCAGGCGTCCGAGGGACCCAGGCGTCCGGGCGCAGGACCCCGTGCTGCGCTGCCCCATGAGCGGGCGCCCGCTGCGCCGCCGCGACCTGGTGTCCGTGCGCTTCCGCGCCGCCGAGCCGGGCCTGGAGCGCGTCGCCCTGCTCACCCGCCGCGACCGCTACGTCTGCGCCGTCACCGGCGACGTGCTGGGCAACGCCGTGCCCTGCGCCGTGCTGCGCCCCTCGTGAGTG
>NW_020450498.1:0-1113 GCF_003343035.1 Apteryx rowi | reverse complement strand
CCCGCCAGCCCCGGCCCCCCGTCGCCCGGCCCCGGCAGCCGCTCGGCCCCGCTCAGCGCCTCGGGCACCCAAGGGAGCCCCGACGGCGGGGTGTCGCCGGGCTCCCCGACACCCGCTTTCCCGCTGGCCACGGCGTACTACGAGCCGCCCGCCCCGCAGCCCCCCCTGCCCGAGAAGCGGCACCCGCCGCCGGCCCCCGCCGGCCTCTGGGACCGGCCTTCGCCCCCCGCCGCCCCCCAGCATGTCTCCTTCGCCCCCGAGCTGGGCGACGGGGGCACCCAGGGGGGCCGGGGGCTGCCAGACCCCCAGCTGGAGGCGCCCGGGAACGTCAAGTTTGTGCAGGACACGTCCAAGTTCTGGTACAAGCCCGGCCTCTCGCGGGATCAAGGTATGGGATTATTTTGGGGGGGGGGGGGGGGGGGGGCCCAGGCGTCCGGGCTCACGCCCCCCCCCCTCCGTCTCGCTCCCTGCAGCCATCGCCCTGCTCAAGGCCAAGGAGCCGGGCTCCTTCCTCATCCGCGACAGCAACTCCTTCCAGGGCGCCTACGGGCTGGCGCTGAAGGTGGCCACGCCGCCCCCCAACTGCGTCACCCACAGCAAGGGTAAGGGACACCCCCCCCCCCAAACCCCGGCACCCTTGGGTGCTCGTGTCCCGTCCTCCCCCGCGTGGCCCCGAACACCCCAGTGCACCCAGACCCTCCCCGAGCCCTGGGCACCCCCCTGGGCATCACCCTGGTGCACCCAGACTGTCCCCAAGCCCTGGGCACCCCCCCCAGGCACCCCGGTGCACCCAGACCCTTTCTGAGCCCTGGACCCCCCCTGGGTGTCACCCTGGTGCACCCAGACTGTCCCTAAGCCCTGGACACCCCCTGAGCATCACCCTGGTGCACCCAGACTGTCCCCAAGCCCTGGACACCCCCTGAGCATCACCCTGGTGCACCCAGACTGTCCCCAAGCCCTGGACACCCCCCTGAGCATCACCCTGGTGCACCCAGACTGTCCCCAAGCCCTGGGCACCCCCCTGGGCATCACCCTGGTGCACCTAGACTGTCCCCAAGCCCTGGCACCCCCCCTGGGCATCACCCTGGTGCACCCAGACTGTCCCCAAGCCCT
>NW_020450497.1:0-1018 GCF_003343035.1 Apteryx rowi | reverse complement strand
ACAAGCAAAACAGCTCACACTTACAGAGCTGCTCTGGAAAAACCCTTCAGGCTGCTGCCAGGTTCACAGGTCTTGGGGAGAAGCAAGAGGCCTGGAGCAAAAACAGCAACTAAGGCACAGCATGACATGCAGGGACAGCCTCTCTCAGAGACACTTGGAAATGCCGTTTTTGGAACAGAAGAGACCATTGGGAAGGGCACCTCGCGAGGACACCAGCAGCCTGCTCACACTCTGCCCAGCAGCTCCCAAACGCAGCTCTGAGCAGCACCTGGGGCTGTGCTGGCAGCAGCAGCTCAAGGAAACGCTTTAACATGGATCCCAGACCCACCACAGGGCCAAAGGTTCCTGCCCAAACCCCACCGAGCCGTCCTGGCCCAGCTGCTTGGGGCAGGCTGCCACATCTGGCTGCAGGGCAGCTCCCCGCTCTGGCCCAGGTCACTCTGTTCCCTGCTCACGGCCCCACCAGCCCCTGCTGCAGCTCCTGCAGGAAAGCAGCCCCGGAGCCAGCACCGCTGCCCCCACCCCGGCAGGAGGGCACCCGCCAGCAGCTGAACGCACCCGCAGCCCCCACCAAACCCACTCGCACCCGCTGTCTCTCCCGCTCGCTTCTCGCCTGCTTTACTCCCACTCCTCCTTCACTTCCCTCCTTGGTGTCATTTTCCCTTCCCATATTGGATGGTAATTGACTGTCAGAGCCATCAGTGAAATTGATGCCCGCCCTCTTCCTCCTGCCAGCCAATAGGAGGGCTGCACTGGGGCGGTGCCATGGCAACGTTGTGTCCTCCTGCCCTGGTGGCCTGCTCTGCCCCCTCCCCCCGTGTTTACGCACCATGTTGTGGGCGGCAGTGCGGGGCTGGGTCGCGGCGGGGCCTTGGGCAGTGCGGCGCCGTGTGGCTGGGCAGTGCAGGGCCCTGGGGCGCGGCCACTGCCCCGCCGTGGCTGGGCTCTGTCGCAGGGTCCCCGTGGGGCTGCTGGCTGCCCTGCACCCTGGGGGCGCTGGGGGGTGCGGGGGGGCAGC
>NW_020450496.1:796170-874321 GCF_003343035.1 Apteryx rowi | reverse complement strand
TTACGACCTTCCCATGTTCCGCCCCGCAGTGCCTCCCTGCTCATCCTTTTTCCTCCACACATACCGTGGGTGAAAGGCCCTTTCCTTGGAGCTGCGAAACATAGACTTGAACCTTGTCAGGTAAGGAAGGCATTGAGCCTGGCCTTTTACACAGTGAGCAAAGGTATGGGTGTTATAACAGTGTATGAAGGTGAAAAGTGCAAGCACCACCTCATTCTCCGGTCACATTTAAAAAGAAAAAAAACACCACCAAAATAAAACATAAAATCCCAATCAGTTCTCATAAAGAATAGATACAAGAGCCTACCCTTAGAAGAAGGTCCAGTATTCTCTGTGCTGGCACTTGTGTGCATCTCTGAATGGTATTAGCTTTGGAGAGAGCAGGCATTTAAGATGCTCTCTGAGCTCAGATTTTTCTCTGGACTTTAGTGCGCTAGTTGTTTTGAATCCCACTCTGAAATATCAAGTCCCTCCATGCATTGTAGACATCAGACTCTGAAATCTGAATTCCCTCCTTGGGATCTGAAGCCTGGAAGTTGCATGTTATTGCTTTCTTTATGGAGTTCTCTGTCTTTTTTTGGACCCATCTAGTCCCAAATGTGTGGGAAGAATGCAAAGAAAACATCTTAGCTCACATCTCTCTAGTGATCCTGTTGCAGTCATTAGCACTAGGGGTACTCCAGAGTCATTCTTTGTTCAATTAAATGGTGGCAATAATACTGTAACTAGCATGCAGATGAATCTTTGCTATATAGCTCTATTAACTCTAATTAAAATATGCTGATGTAAGAATAACAGTGGGCTAAAATTATCATAGTATCATGGAAATCCAGCTACTGAAGAGAAGAATGAACTTCAACTAACAATAATGGGCACAATAATGTAGATAAGTGTAAATTTAAAACTTTGAGCCCAATCTTTGTTCTCCAATATATATAACTAATCCTACTGAATTTGGCTCACTACTAGCTTTCTAGCACCTTAGAATTCTTTAGGAAAATACTTAAAAGTTTGGAAGTCAAAAAGCTGCTATTATTACTTGAAAAAGATATGCTGAAGATCATTGCTAACTGAGGCCCTTAAATCCTCATAGACTGTTGTGACTGTTGATAGCTATAGCAATCCATGGCTGTGACTGAAGGAGTAAGAAGAGTTTTGAACTACCTGTCATTATGAATTTCTCCTTCCTGAGAAGTGTTTTGAAGTAATGAATCTATATAAAATTTGTTTTCTGGTAACCATATTTCCCTTTGTCACCCCTCCCTAATATTCCTGTGGCCTTTCTCTTGCTTCCCCAATCTTCCTGCTGCCTCCCTACACCTCCTAGCTCGTCTCACTGCCTCCAGGTACTCACTCAGCTCCTTCCTTTGCCTCTTCAACACACCTCTGATCTTGATCCTCTTTCCCCTGTTCAGCCTCTTCTTTCTACCAGTCCCCTGCTACCTTTCACTGTGTGCTTTTTCTTCTTTCCTTTTTTTTGTGATTCCTTCACTTATCTGGCTTTTTTTATGAGGAATACTTTGAGGAGCACAGGTAATTGAGGCCAGATAGTAATGGAATAGTGCATTTTAGCTAATTGCATATTTCCAAGGAAAAAGTCATTTTTTCTGGCAGAAGTGACATTGCCTCATAGTAAGGACCCTAAAAAATTGATTTTTATCTAGAGCTCTTAAATGGTCAATCTATTCAACTCAAACTTCTAAATCTCTGGTGACTGTACTCTTAGAGTTTTCAGCAATGATACTTAATAGGATGGAGGAAAAAAATAGGAAATATAATTTGTCTTTTAATGTTCTTTGTATAAGGGTTCTGATGTAGAAAATCAATACTTGCTATTCAAAGGAAAGCTATTGAAACAAATAATATTACTGGTAGGCAAGCTCAGTTTTCTTTGATTACATTGCAGATAACATTTTCTTGCACTGATGCTTAGAAAACCTGAAAAAACAATTTTAAGTGCTTATGTTATAAAACAGATTAAATCATTTTGTGCTTGGGAATGAGTTGAAATAAACTTCAAGAAGAGATGAGAACCTGTTCTTATTTGTGCTAAAGTTTTTTTGTTTGTTTGTTTGTTTTTTTATTAATGAGCAGATGCTATATGTCAACTTAATGATTTTAGCTACTGTCCTACAAACTGTCTATGTTGGCTGTTCATGGTAAAAACAATGTTTGCTCTTTGTTAAATTCTTAAGTAAGAAATATAGGATACTTGGATTTTTTCAGGTATCTTTTAGCCCATATTTAATCAAAGACATTTTCCTTGTTATATCTGTAACACTGATTACTCAACAGTCTTTCTTTGTCTGTGCTAGCTCATATAACTCATATTTTTATTACCCTGATCAATCGAAACATTTTATTAAAGGTCAAAAGAAAAGAAAAATTGTAAAATTAGAAATGGAAATGGATTTGATTAATGATTGGAAGCATAAATATAGAAGCAAATGATCCAATTTATTACCTTTTTCTGTTTAATAAGTATCTTTAATTCTAGTTCTGCCTTTTACTTCAACTCCTTTGATGATACAACTGTTCTYTTTTTCATCCAGTCCTTTATAAACACAGGAAAAATCTGTGTTAACCTATGCATGTTTGAAATGTAACAAAGGCCTCATGAGACGTAGTATTATTAAACTCAGTCAAATGTGTTAGGCATACATTTTTTGTTTTCCAGTTCAATACTACACTGAAACCAAATGGAAGAAGTGTTCCTGAGGCTTAAATTCTGAGGCGAATCATTTATTACTGTTAAAAGCCTATTTTACAAGCAAACTATGCATAGTGCTTAGAACTACAATCACTATGATTGTGTCTCTGCTGCAGGGCGAGTATATTCAGTGGTGCTCCGTGACACTGACGTTGGCTGTGCATCCAGGCTGTGGATGTCAAGACTTCTGACACTCTGTCAGACCTGAGCACACGTCATCTCCCATGGGTCCCGCTCTCCTCTGGAAGGAAACTGGGGTGTCTGAGCAAGAAGGGAGATGAAGTGCAGTAGGTCACCAAACCTGGTGATGAGGTGACCAGGATGGTGGAGTTCTCTGTGTGTCTGAGCATATTTCAGCACATCTAATCCATAGGGTAGACACAGTTTAGATTATTCCAGTTTGGTGTTATGCAACTGCTGGGTTCAGTGGTGGTGAAATGTTGTGTAATGGATATAAGGTAGTGGGAAATGGGGCCATTTTAGCTTAGTAGTAAAAGTACTCTCCCTGTTAATGACCAGGTTCAGCAAAATACCGGGCACATTCTTAACTTTAGAGTAGTGAATAGTTCCCTTGAAGTTCATGTCAGTTAAATATATGTAACTTGATGAACTGTAGACTATTTTCTTTTACTGGTTTAGGCTGTAAGGAGGCCCTTGAGAACCTTTGATGGAAAGAGGAAGCCCTCTAAACAGTCAGTAACCTAGGCATTAAGCAGGAGCCAGCTGCACCCTGTGCAGGATGCACTGTCTGAAGTGTGATCAGGCCACATCAGAAGCCTGGCAGAGGGCAGGTGTAGAGGGCAGTTGGGCTTAGAGAGGTCAGCCGGGTTGACAGTTCAGCTGGAAGCTTCCCAGGATGCTGACCTGATTAAGTTTTGTTCCAGATCATGACCCAGCTGAGATTATTTGGAGGGGCAAAAGCCCAGCCATCCTTGTGACAGTGGCTGTGAGAGATCTCTTTTCACGTCCAATAGACAAGTGGGTGAGTATTACTGTGCTCCTTGTGYGAAGAAGGGAATAGTACATAAAATATTGTAAATACAGAGAAAATGCAGATAAGCACTTCCTGGACTTCTGATTACACAAAACAAATTGACAGGTAGAGTGACATTAATGTTAGCTGAATACCAGAACAGACTGGAGTGTCTTATAAATGATCCAGCTGATCACTGTATTCAAAAGAGAAGCAAATCAAGGTATTTTTTTCAGAATAGTGGTACTGGATTTTTTTATTGTTTTTTTACGATCGTAGTACCTTATTTTAACATTGTAAACTCAGGTGCTTTATAGCTTGTGTAAGTATATACCTGTAATAGTACTTTATCTTCTAATGTGAAATGTTTACCTTACTCCCTACTACTCAAATCTTACCCTGCATTAACAGCTTTCTCATGATGGTTACAGCTGCATTATCCAGCACGGCTATGCCTCCAGCAGTGACTGTTGCTCCAGTGGTCCTCTTTGGCAGCAGTAATAGCTCTGATTATGCTACCAGGCCTCTGTGAGCTGTGGTCTTTCCCAAGTGGTTAGCTGTCAATGGTTGGGGTGCAGTAGGGAGCACAGAGAGTGTCCAGTGGGAAAGGAAAACTGGCAGGAGTTGATGGATGACAGGAAGCAGAGACAGTGCTGACAAGGGTCGTTCCAGGACAGCTGGGAGCCACTGGGCTGTTTTTGGGATGCTGCATGTAAGATGCCTAGGACATCATCTTTAGAATACTTGGTGCCAACCAATACTTTGTACGTTGAAAGCTTAGCTTGCAATGAGGTCACTTCTGTAAGTGCTCTGTTTGCAGAACTGTATTCACACTTCTGTAAATCAAACCTGGTGTCTGAAGTCAAGCACTGACAAGGAGAAAATGGAAAGCTTAGTGACCATCTGAAGGGGGGAAAAAGTGATCTCAGTGATTTGTGTGGCATCACATAGCATAGATGGCAGGTGAAGAAGTGGTGCACACTTTCCAGGTAAGCTTATCAGCTGACATATCTTTCTTTTTGTATCATGCTGCCTCTTTCAAAACACAACTTTTGGTTTTTTTTCAACAGCTAAAGTGAAGGTTCCTTATTCTACAGCTCTGTTCCCTCCCCAGAACTGCTCCATCACGTGCAATGAATGAGGTGAGACACCTGTACAAAACAGATTTTAATGACATTTTAACATGTTACATCATTACACACAAGGGAATGAATTGAATTTTATAGTTAGTCCTGCTCTGATATTTCTCAGTTTTGGAATTCTGAATTTTTGCAAACTCAGTAATATTTTTGTAACATAGTTTTTTATGTGTAATTATACATTTACACATAAATATGTTAATATGCCTTGGTTGAGAAGGTTGATGGATTCTAAATATATGAACAGGGAATTATCTGAGGGTATGTCAAGGGGTTATTTTAGAGACAAACAAGGCAAGACAGTTATTTTGAGCAACAATCATAATTATTTTACATGGAACAACTCTTTGAGAGATGTCTGATTCACTGATAATTAAAATTATAAATGAGTCTTGTTTGGCCTGAGTGATTATGTTCATGCTCTGGTGACCATGGCCTCTAAGTACTAAGGCATATAATTAGACCCTTCTTTGACCTTTCAATATCATGTTGACCATATCTAGGCTATAACAGATCCATAGCCTAGATAGTTGTTTAGGGCCAGATGGTGTTTTCATGCAAAATTAACGCAAGAGGTTGCTTCAAAGCTCCTCGTTCCATGCACAGCACAAGAATAGATTATTGAAACAGGGGCTCTGGTATGATATGATGAACTGTAACTGAACTTGCTGAGGATGGGCATTTTGTTTGTATCATCTTCCTTCATGTCTATCATTCTCCATGTCCTTCTAGGTATTTTAACTTGTAATTTTTTACCAAATTGTTCCATTCGGAGACAAGATGTAGGTTTTAATGTGAATGCAGAAATAATTCATATATTTTCTCAATAACAATCTTTTATATTTCTAGCTAAATATAGTAACAATACTTTTAGATTATCATGCCAAGGTACATAATTCACATAAAGCAACTCAAACATCAGAAGTAAGCATTACCTTCTCAAACTGCAGGAAGAATAAGGGATTTTCATTCAAATGTAACTACGCAGAATGGAAGGATAATTTTACGTAACAAATTCCATTACTAATTCCTTTTCCTGCAATTTCAGTTTGGGCTGTTTTGACTTTAAGCATTTTAAATGTTAACAATTTTTGCAGGAAGAAGGGTCGCACTAAGAAAAATGACAAAACACAAGGATAGTAACAGGTCTGTCGGACACTGCTGAGAATTTCCTCAAGTTAGATGATGAGAACCAGTATAAGCATTGCCTTGAAATACCCTTATGTGTCTGAAATTTTAGAAAGTAGTTAATGCTCAGTGTATGAAAACAGAGTTCCTTCAAGGTACCCAAGAATACAAATAGACATTTTTGGAAATTATGGACTGTGACCATTGACCTACCCCAAGCACAAAGTTATGAGATACAAACTAGGGGGAAGTGAATATCAGCTCTACATCTTGATTGCAGCTGTCACTTCACCTATCTGCCTACGAAATCATCAAAAAGTAATGAAACAATCCATAATATTCCATGCAGTCCCTAAATGTGTGTGTAGGATGGCACCAGACATGATTTTTATATAGTCATTGCTTTGATGCTAACAAATTGACAAGATATTGGGCTAAAACTTACCCTATTGTAAGTTCACTACTGCTTTACTTAGAGTTAATTTTGCCTGTTTTTTTTTCCAAAGTCAGCTGTGAAAATTCCTGTATTGCACAGTGTTTCCTTTTAATGCACCTTGGTAGACTTTGGAAATGAGATCCAGCAGTAACTTTTTCTGGCACTACCTCTATTTTTCCACATGTTCATTTAAGTGATTTACATCTTTTTCTACCCAATCCCCAGCCAAAGTCTGCATTCTGTACCCACTGCTGCATGTAATGGGCCCAAGATGTATTTAGAAATCCAGATGGGGGGCTATTGAATTTACCTACTTTGTGTACGAGGCATACCAAAGTCGTGTAAAGTACTCTCTTGTTGACAACAATGTAAAGGAATATAATAATCTTCAATTTTTGAATTTAAATTATCCTTTTGGTCAACATTTCTATGGTTCTGATGTTTCAGGCTCTTAGCTGCTTAAGAAATTATTTTTAGCCTTCTTGCAAAAACTAGCAGTCTTTTTTTCTCCTTAATCTGTTTAAACTGGGATGGCACATATGCTGGCCTTACAATGGCAGATTGAGGGTTTCTTCTTTTATTTGTTTCATGTATAACTCAGGAGTAACCCCACTAACTTAATAAAGTTATAGTAGCTTTGTGTGGTTGCAAAGTCGATGAAGATTTGGTCTCGTGTTAAGCATTACTCATTTTTTTAGATGTTATTTTCTTCCTAAGTATTTATTAGGAAGTCTGATTTGCTGGAAGTAGCATGCACGTTTATGGCATGGAATTGTTTCATGATCCCTTTCCCCTGAAATTTATGTAAAACATGTCGGGTTTTGCTAAAAAAGGCCTGAATGAACTGGAATTCCTCATTTATGGGGCTGAAGGTACTGGAAAGTGTAGTCTGAGTCTGAACAATTTTTCAGTTCCTAGAGAAGACTTCTCCCTTCAGTTGTTTAAGGGCATGTTTCATTCTAAGCCTACGGACAGGAGGTCATGTCATCGATTGCTGAAATGGGTCTAACACTTGTATTTAAATCGTGCTAGCAGCAAGAAAAGGGAGCCTGTATGAAAGTAGAGACAACCTTTTATATAACTGCACCATGTTTGGACTTTGCCTTTCTTATGAAAAGAGATGATAGGGAAAGGATGGACAAATAGATGGATGAAAGAGTTCCTATCCTCCTTTTGGAAATCATCATATGTTACTTGTGTGTGAGGGTCCTGGGAGCTGTTGCGCACCGGGAGCAGCTGAAATTGCTGTTCCAGGGAGCTGGGTGTGCACAAGAGTGGTGCTGGAGCTGCTCTGGAAAAGGCTGAGCCTTCATGCAGTTAGTGCCTGGGAGATGTGCAGGGTTTGGGGTCTCGTCTCATTCCGGACGAGGATGGATTTTGTCCTTGTACATCTCTTGTTCCCTTTCAATCGCCTCTCGCGGCTCCTATCAGCTGCCGTGGCTGCTGCTTTGAAAGGGGCAATTCCAGTTCACTGTCCTGTTGTACAGGACAGAGTTGCAGTTTAACTTGTTAGCCCAAGAAGTTTTGAAGCCCCACTTTGAGACACAGAAGCTCTGATATAGGAGAAACATGAGTAAGGCAATTTACGATGTTGTTTTCCAAGAGTTTTATGTTTTACCAGAGCAGAACCTGTTTTAACTGCTACATGGTTTCTTTTATTCTGTTATATTTTATCCAGTTGTACTGGTATCTTCACTACATTTTTCAAAACATGAATATTCCTTTTTGATTATAAGAGGAGGATTATGAAAAGACAGTGTTCAAGTACAGAGTGAACACCTTCTGTGCTTAGAAATTGCTCTCTTCCTGGTTGCTTGTCCCAAAACAACCTCTCTTCCAAGACAAGTGTATCAAAAGCATCTCCTCTCAATAGATTGTATTTTAACTGTTGACTATGAAATCCTGATTTAAATATGAATAGATGTAATGKTTTTTTCTGGAGTTAAATTCTTCTATTTGATTTTGTTTTTTGCTTGAGTATTCTCATTTTATAAGGCATCTGTTTTGGCTTATACAATACTAGATAATGCAAACAAACAGAGGAAGGAGGTTCAGCCAGCATTATGCTTTTGTTCTACTCTGCAGTTCCAAATGATAGGTTGCAGTAAGTATTCAGTTTTCCGATGAGGCTTAAAGAACTTAGGCTCTCCAGTGCATCAGCACAGGACTCCTGTTTCACCATGATAAGAAAGTGTTTGCCTTTAGGGAAAAGGAAAATGATTGAACATGTGTGTTTTACATCACTTGAATCATGATCATTTTACTGAAACAGGCCAAGGCATTAACAAAGGTTTGGCCATGAGGGAATTAAGAGTCAGCTATGTATCTCATATCCTAGTCAGACTTTGCTTTTAAAAAAAGTAGTGCTGGAGATGAATGCAGTGGGCATGTGTGTGCCCATCCACATGCCCAGGCAGCCTATATACAACATCTGTAAGTACAGCATTATCACTGAATGTTAATAGTGATCCTCAACTAGCAAAATATATTCTGAGGGAAAAAAATACCATTTTAGAGCTTACATAGTGGTCAGAAACAATAAAGAGCAAGATGTGATTATACAAAGTTCAGTACCATTGTTCATATAATTTGAATATAAATCAAAGGTCTGTAAAATTTGTATGTTAAATTGTGTTAGATCTTATATGTTAATTGCATTATAATGCTTTGGTAATTATTCATCAAGACCTGTTGTAACTTTTGGGCCTTAGATCCACTCTCCTAGAGGAGTTGCCTGGCCACAGCCTTCCTTTCTCTGTTTTGTATAATTGAAGTCTCCTCAGAGTTGTATCCAGAGTTTTTATTGCTTATGAGTCTCTGAAGATTCCTTATGTCACTTTGTTGCTTGGAAAGATGGGAAGTGATTTGGGTGGCATTTTGGATTATAATCTATATGTTGTAATATGATCCTATATGCTACATCAATACTGATGTTAATCCATTCACATCCTTTCAAACAGTAGCTGCATTGATGTCTTCTTGTACCACGTGATATGAGTGGCAGGCACGGGACCATTTGCTGATATTTTGTAAGAAGTGATGTTCTGAAATATAAAATTATTTGCAGCAGTACTTCATAACCAAGTTGCTTTTATAGACTACACAAATGAATAGGTATGGAAAAGAAAATCCTGGAATCTGCCCATTAAAAATTGAAAGTCACAATTCACAGTGCCTATTCCTTTGTTGTTGCATTTACTTTTGAACCAAGATATGATAAAAATAAATCTTCATTGAATGTAAGTCAGTCTTGTTCCCTGAAGTTGGTAGGGTAATGTGGAGGGTCATGACAGGGTTAAGTTGGAGGGAAGTTGCAAGTAGCAAGCCATGGGAAAGGGGGAATGGGGGAACTGTTACCAGCTCGGACAGGGAGTCTCAACAGGAGCTTCAGATAAACATATCCAATACAGATAAACCAGCAGAAGGCAGTGGGAACCAAGGTTAAGAACACGACAGCTTTTCTCCAACTAGGAAGCAAGTAGCAAAGTACAAGGCATGATCGCTGCGTGCGTGATCGGTGTAATGATTGGCTACCTGTGACATAATCTGCATGATGACTGGCTTAGGAAAGTGTATCTGTAAAACTGCTGAGGCAGCTAACTTTTTAGTATAAATATGCTCAGAAACAAACAATAAAGGTCTCAAGATGCATCACTTCTTGAGTCCGTGCCTTCATTCACTACAGGGTAATAGTAACATATCCCAACTTTAGAACTCTGGAAATTGTTATCTAGCTGTTTAGAGAACAATACTGCAAACTCTTGGAGGTACCATGGTGGTTGTGCCTCTAAGAAACACTATATAGGCCAGCGAAGCATGTGCCAACTTGACATTCCTGGGCTGCTCTAGAATTAAGCTCTTAGCCAAGCCCTATTATTTCAAGCATCCCAGTGAAACACATGGGGACAATTTGTTTTGAAAATCGAAATGGTTGCAATCTCCATGTTTGTGTTACTTCTTTAATTGTATGGGCCAGATCCTTTGGCTGTTTACATCAGTCTACACTGATAGAGTGTATGTGTCTGTTTATCCCTTTCCAGTATATTTGGTTTAGCTCTAATGGTGTTATGAGAACGTTTCCATATATATTGCCCAGAGATTCACACTGATCTACATGATAGACTGTTCAGACTCCATTCAGGTTTCCTGGTGGTAGATTTTGGTAGTTTTGAAGTCCTGTTGTCCCTGCACTGCCAGGCTGTCCTAGTGGGGACATGGGAACTTCAGGCCTCATGGAACATGCAGCATTAACCTGTGAAATCAAGATTTTCACTGCAACATAAGCTGTCACCCAGGAAAGCTGTGTACAATGCATTTGTGAAATGTATGAAAAGAAGTCCAGGAATTCAGTTAATTAACCACATCAGTTTCTTAACGTGATCAATTTTAATTAAACTGAATTTTAATAGAGATCTGTGTAGTCTGTAGAGAGCAATTGCTAATTCTACAAAGCATGTGCTGCTTTTCACTTCAGATTTGCTCCCATCTAATTAATATGGATAGGGCATTAAGCCTTTTTGGACTCTGGTGGTTTTCATTTCATGACTATTAATGATTTTAATGAACTGGACTAATTCAGTAGTTTTCATCCTAGTGTTTCAGAGCTTTGTTCATCACAAATTTCAGGTTTATAATTGGTTTCCAGGTCTTAACAGTGGTCATTGATCAGCTTCAGCAGTTTCTTTTACAACCCTGTAGGAACATAAGAAAAGTTTTTAACCCTTTGCTAGCAGAAGGGCACAGCAAAACTGCCTCAGCATCCAGAGAAAGGAGATGGGATGTATGAGTTCATTGAACAGGCCAAACTGTCTGAATGCAAGTTGTGCAGAAAACGTTGCCATTTAAGGCACAAGACAAATGAAAAAAGCAAACAGGCAAGGTGAAACTTTGTCATTCTTAATAGTTATGTCATACAGTTTACAATATAGAGGATGTGATTCTGCACTGTTCTTCACAGTAGTTCTATACCAATACAGAACTACTATAAAGCATTGCTGTTCTCAATATGTGTATTACCTATCTGCTATATATGTTATAAAATGGTTGTGGAAAGTATGGAGATTGCCTGCTCATAAAGTACCATGTATATTCAAAGCCTGGCATTCATAAATCAGCAGATCTTTTAAAACTCTTTCTATATCTTATGTATTTACATTAGAAACCCTTCATAGGTGTGTTTTTCTCTGTGACTGTACAAAGACTAGCACAAAACCTCTTCTTCTCAGTAGAGGACTTTAGTGTTCTACATATTATTAATAATAGTAAACACACTCCTCCAACAGAACTTAACTCCACTGTTAAGTAAAAATACATATAATTATTTTTGCATTTTAAAATATTAAATACTTTCAGTGGGGTTTGAGCAAGAAAGCTTAATAGTTGTAAGGCACATTTTAATGATTCCTACATAAGGCATTAATGGCAGAAGTTCTCTTTCAACAAACAAGCAAGGCCCCTGTTTTGTTCATTCCTGTGGCTACCTGCACTGCCTTTGTGGTTCTTGAAAGCTTCAAGACCACCAATTCAGACGAAGCAAGTAGTATCAGGTCTCACTTTTRAGTGAGTTGGTCATTTTAGACTTATGGAATTTACCCAAGAAATAGAACTTTTGCAAATTTGTTCTAGATTATAAGCACTTATTTTTAATGACAATCTACAAAGAATTCCTTGTAATTATTAGAGACAATGTGTTGAGGAGTGGAAATGAGAAGCAGCCATGTGTGTCATGGTGATGCTATTAGGGTTTTGTGTTTTGTCTGCTGAAAAGGCAATCGCAGATCACGTCTGTGAGTGTAGAAGGTAGGAGGACAGTGTTAGCTGGCTACACAGTGCACTCAGCAGCTGCCTGGCTGTTTGCACATGGCCATCTGCAGAGGGATGAACTACTCTACAGCCCACTGTGAGACCCCTGCTCACTGGCATGAGAAGGCAGCGTGGGCTAGTGAATCCAGGTACCTACTGACATTGACTTTCCCTCGAGTGATTTAGAAAGAAGCTGTGCTCTCTGGAGCTCTCGTTCAGTTGTGTGCTAGCCCCTTTCTCTTTCTTGTGGACCATGCACATTTGGAGTCAGTGGAGATGGAATATTTCACACCAGCAATTTCATAAATATTTATATACATTTCTAGGCTCCAATTGATTTCTAAGCTTTAGAAACTGCTTGGGATATTTGAAATCTTAAAAAAAAATTCATGGCTCACATTTTGTCTAGAGGCAGATGTGAACTGGGAACCCAGATGTGAACTTTCAGTAAAGCATCAGCAGGCTATGAATTATGGCTGAAAAATATTGATTTTTTTTGTTTGAATTTTACTGGAAGAAATAACAGCAGCTTTGGTATAACATTGGAGAAATATCTTGTAGGCTTGGTGCTGAATGGAACTGTATTTATGTCACTGCACCAGTACCAGTTGGTACCATTTGTCCATCACCTACCATTACATGTTGGATAATTCTCTTTAAGTTCTCAATAGATAAAAGCAAATGACAACAGACAAAGGCTTGTGTTTATTCAGAATATTAAACAATGATCATAACTATCCCTTCTGGTCCTGTAATCTGTGCAGGCATTAGCATAGGAGTCCTATTTCTTCAGAAACAAACCTCACTCTTCAACAGACAGATCTCTTTCCTATTGCTGCCATCTATAATCTGTTTGGTTGTACCTGAGATGAGAAGCCTTTTATCCAACTGCACTGTGCTTGAGGAACATCTCCATGTTTCACCACTGATGTGTGTGGCTCCAACTCAAGTAAAAATCCATCACACTTTCCAATGCAGTCTGTTAATCCCTCTTCATTCCTTGTCAGGGTTTATTTTTTATTAGTTTTGACCTCAGACTGTCACTTCTTGAGAATATGACAAGGATATAACATATGGATGTACAGGACCAAAATTCTTGAATTGTTAAACAATAATGATGAAAACAATGCTCATGACTTCCATTATTCTCTGAAAACATGCTGTCTTTTTTTAGTTTATTGAGCTTGCTTTATTTCATTCACATTGCGTAACTTTTGGCCGTGTATTGGTAGAGATATATTTTGAACATTTCTATAATAGTGGTAAGCCAGAGCTAAGAAACATGCTAAAGTAGAAGGATCCAGTGAACAGGGTAGTAAAGGATGGTGAATGACTTTTGACATTTACTGGTTCAATATTTTCTACTGTAAAGTGAATAGAGGGTCTTATTTTATTTACTTTCTGTTTGTGAGGTTTGAGCTTATGTGTAGTCTACCAAGTTATTTGCTGGCAAGCTTCTGTTACAAAGAGCTGTGGTGATTTCTTGGAGTGAAGGTAAGGGGAGATATGAGCATATGCTTATTAAATTTTAATTGGATTTCCACTCTCCTGAATAGCTTTTTGAGACCATGGATAAATGCATAAGGAAATCCTTCTCAACAGCAAAACTGACATAGTAGAATCCTTCCATCTCCCCATCTGCCTCCCTCCTTTGCTCTGTCTGCCCTCCAGAGCACCTRGGAGGTGAGAAGTATTCTGACTTCATGATGACTTGCAGCAAGACTTGCATGGTACTATCCATCTCTGTGTGTGCCCCAGGCATGATTTATTAATTTCATGTAATTTACAATTTGCTGTAATGATCCTGTAAAGTCAAGAAACATTCTATACAGAAGGATTAAGAGCTAGGTTTAGAACTGGAAGAAGCACAGATATGTAACTAATTCTCTCTCAGTGATGAGTATAAATGTTAAAGTGGTGACATAAGAATCTGCTGACACGGAGACACCACTGTTACAGGTATCATGTAGGTAAATGCTTGATGTAGTGACTTGCACAAGAACTGAAGGGAAGGTGTTTCAGGGAGAATGTGCCTGAGGAAAAGTATGGTATTATTAGAAACAGTTTGACAGATTTTAACCATTAGGAATGGTTAGCTGTTGTCTTGTGAGTTGACCAAAAGGTGTTAAAAAAAGCAGAAGGCAATTTATTCAGTCAAGTTGAAAGTGGCTTTTTTTTTTGGGGGGGGGGGGAGTTTGCAATTCCTCCCTTTGATGATAATGCAAGTGCTACTGAAGACAGTAAAACAAAGAACAACAAAAGGAGAATAAATAATGGAGAAATAAAGACAACATTAAAATATAATAAACTGCAATCTCATATATAAGGATGCAGTTTTGAAAGCAAGGGTTAGAGGGAAGGAGAAAYGTAAAAACAGCACCAAAAGGGACAGAACCATGTTATATTCTATGTCAAATACAGTCCTGAACATAGTGCTGCTGCAACACAAATAACAGCTGTGATTTGGAAAATGGTCACGTTTGGAACGTCTAGATCCCAGTTCTCCTTTTTCTTCCATCACTGCAGTCAGCATGGTAACAAAAAATAGCTCTCATGATGTCATAAACTTTACTGAAGAAAGCTGTGTGTTTCTTGAATTATTTATTTTACATAAAACATTTATAAAGTGCTACCAGACAACATGTAAGAGCAGTATAATAAAATCAATAAGCATTAAAATCAGAATGAATGCGGACAGCTCATACATTCTGTGGGATTATTCTTGTCCATCTATGCCCTATATGTGGCTGCAAGACACCCTTCTGCCATCCTTGATCCTGCGGCCTCTTGGGGGAGGCTGTAGATAGTAGAACAACAGAGCTAGACTATCCGCAGCCAGCTCCAGCTCTTGCACATCCTGGTGTGTGTTGGCCATATCACTTTTCCCTTCCGATGCCTTTCTCATGTTGTTGGAGCTCCAGTATTTTTGCAGAGGTTTGAAGTGTAGCACAGAGCTGGCTGACCTGGCGCATAAAGGGTTGTTCCTATCGCCAGGGATCTCCCAGTAGCCCCTGGAGCAGAGCCCTAGGTCCTGTAAGTTCCCTTGGAACAGCAGAATAAAGACCAAGGAGATGACCTTCTATTGTGATGAACAATGATCATTAATCTCAAGTTTGGTATGATCATAAAATTATCAACATAAGAAATAAAATACACCTACGGATTCAGAGGAATGTGGAAATGAGATAGAGTTTTTGTTCTTACTGAATAAATGCATCTGCATTTATACAGATAAATATTACATCTGAATTAATAATGTCATGCAGATACTGAATTTCTATGAAATAACAGCATTATAATAGAGCCTGTAAGTATAATATAAATGACATTAGGTTGCTTAAAATGTGAATGTTTGCATATGTAAAATCCAGATGCACAGGACTTACACAAATGAAATTGGATCACTTTGTCACACACAAAAAAGCTTTTTTCAGTGTACATTCTGGTGTCACATATTCCATCACAGAATTTATTTTTAAAATTACTGAGTGATGCTTTTGCCATGAGGTGGTGCTGATGCAGCCAATACCCCTTTGAGAATGCTACTTCGGCCTTTCATATAGGTCCCCAGGGGGGTCTCTTCAGTTCCTACCCCAGTGAGATAGGTTATTGTGCTACAGACGCTTGCTGTGCTCAGTATTTCTCATCTACTGTATCATCTTTTTGCTTTGGAGCAATTGCTCTCGGTTTCCTGAATTAGTGCAGTTTAGTTTCCCTTGGGCAATATTGATATTGCCTRCTGATAAGCTGTCAGTGGATTTTTCAATAATAACCTGTTGGATGCTATGTGCTCTGGAGTGATTTCTTGGCAGGTAATTTGGTGGTGAGGTGTAACAGTTCTCATGTAGTTTCTAGACAATGCCAGCCAACAGACAGTCCTCATACTAGTATCTCTTACACTTGATAATCCATTTGGTTCCAGATAGCAATCACAATTAAGTATCTGCAAATAACTGATGTTTTTATTAAGTTTTTAGTTCAGCTGCTGAGTCAAAAAATCTGGAAGAAAAGTTGCTTTGCTTTGAAGCAAATCTTAACTGTTTCTTTTCTCATCCAAACAAAAAAGGGGAAAATTGAAGAAAACATTTTATTCAAGCTTAAATGAGCACAAAAAGATGACTGCTGATTCCCTACTTCCTCTGCTCAAGGGAACTTGAAACTGCATCTCTCAGAAAATTGTCTCAAATACCAGGCAATAGAGTCATGTTCTTTCTTATGCTGTTTTTTGTTTTGGYAAATATTTACATATTTTGTATTAATTGAAGAAGTATCAATAGCAGAGGTTGAGAGCATGCCATACTGTGTATGATTTAGGCCTGTGAAATGGACGATGGTAATTCAGATTTTCTTAGGCAGAGAAATATATTGAATCTGGTCCCACGTTGCTGCTACTGGACAATGCTGCTGACAGCTCCACTGACAGTTTAGAAAACTGATCTTCTAAAATTTTTTTTTTCTGTCCAACCCTACTTTGGGGGGTTTCACACAAATTTTCTATTAGCTTTGGTCTTATGTAGTCTCAGGATGGCCCAAACTAAATCTTCCTGTAAATAACTTGAATAATATTTTCCATTTTGCATGTGTGTGTCTGCTTGTTTTTTGTTGTTTTTTGTTTTTTTGTTTTAAATAAGGCCATTGTCTGCACGACAGCCCTTCTCTTCAGCAATGGGCAAAAATATGTAACTGAAGTGATGTTTTGTCAAATTTTGCAGTTTGTGACTGAGTATATAAAAGACTCAACAATTAAAAATGTTTTTAATTGAACATGAGCTATTTATTTTGAGAACTGCAACAATCACTGATACTTGTGAATGTGCTTTGTACCTTATAATAAGAAGCCTAATATGCTAATTTTTCCATGGTATGTTTTTCTAGTCTGATCAAAGCATACTGGTCTCATGACTGAACTACCAAAGCATCTAAAAAGCCTTTAAGACAGCATAGAAAAGCCACTATAGTGTATGGCTGTTGCATGTTTTTTATAGGCTCACTGAACTATGGGGCTTTTTATTTTTGCAATCTAAGTACTGTATTTATAGCAAATGAAACAAGACATCTGCTTACCTTAACTAGAATTTGTAACAAGGCAAAGCCCTTTGCATGCCAGCTGATCCAAAGTAAGAATAAAAAAACAAAAAAAAATTCCAATCAAATAAAGTAGCTTTTAAAATGAACATCTGCTCTGATTTTTAGACTTTGTTTCTCCTGCTGTCCCTTAAGGTTAGAGTAAAAACTTCTACTTAGGATCAATTTTTGTCAGTTTTAGCAATTACCGTAACTCAGATATGACTATAATTGAGCCCATCTTTCCTTTCTTTGCACAGGAAACACTCCCTCTACAAGGCAGAAAGAGTTTTGCRTAAGTGAGGCAGCTTGCAGTCTTCTAGATGGGCAGTATTTTCAGCAGACCTGCTCCACATATTTGCTTGCTGCCTTTTTTCCTTCCCGCTCAATCCATATATACCTCTATGTCACATATATACCACTAACCCCTCAAGGTAGTTAGGTGCCATGGATTTCTAACTGGTAACTAATACCCTGACAGCAAGACTTGGTGGCTTAGTTTGGACAAAGTACTGAGACATTGTGATCTGGTATTTTCTGGTGGCTTGAGGTGTTCAAGATCTGCTGTGGTGTAGAAAGCTCAGTGCCTTCAGGTCTGTACTCCAGTCACAAAAATATAATATAAATATAAAAAAATATATAAAAATATAATATAATATAAATCTCCTTTGACCAAAGTGGTTTTTGGCAAAATGCCTCCTCTTTTTAAAATCTCCCACCATCTAAGTAGTGCATGTGAACTGCCAATGATGGAGGGTGGGTCAGATTCAGTGATTATTATATATGCTGTTGGAATACTGAGCTTCGGAATAGTAGCAACTTTGAAAGCCTCCTCTCAGCTTTTCATTTCAGTTCTTTCTAGTACACCAAGTGGTGTACTCTAGTACAATAGAAGTGGTGTAGTCTGCTCACTTGGTATGATGGGCAAATGCCTGTTTTTCTCTTCTTGACAGGTAAGGGGTGCTACTGGTATGTGTTGATTGCTAAGGACTAGGTGGGACCCAAAATTGGTATTTGAGTTTGTGCAAAAATAAATTTCCTCTTTTTATATAACTCTTTTGTTTTAAGGGAGTCTTTCTTGTATACTTGTTGCTCTAGATTTAGTACATTATATGGGTCTAATAATAATGTATGGGTTATTTAGAGCTAACTAAACAGAATATTTGTTGTTTTAGAATATTTAGGAAATTTTTTCTTYACCAAGTTCTTTGGTTCAGTTACAGCCTGGCTGGTTGCTTCAAGCAAACACTTTTTACTGAAATAATGACTTGAAATGTACTAGATATAATGTAATATATTAGAAATGTACTGAAATAATGACTACAATAATGACAAATAATTTCTAGAATCTTCAGAATTACTTATCTGGATTTTGTTTGAGTTCTGTTGAATTTTTTCTTTTTAACTTGAACCTGTCCACTTCTCTGAAATGAAAGCAATGTGTAGATGGTAACTTTGAAATACATCATCACAAGTGATTCAATTCAAACTACATGGAAGGATGTACAAAAGAGTATACAGAAGTAATTTCAGAAGGGAAGACTTTGAGAAATGGTAAGGATCAATCAAGTTAACTGGACTGACGAGTTTAGGGAATTGAAAGGTGCTCCGGAACCTCCATTAAAAGAAATTCCAAGGCACAGTGTGAAATTTGCACCCAAGAACCTAATTACAGGGCTTGGAGATACAGAGATAACTTTTAATTTAGGGCCATAGTTAAGGGATGCAACCCTTATACAATCATGTTCACTGCATGCCCCCAAACTATAATAAAGCTAATGCAGACCTGGTAGAAGAACAAATGTGCATGATCTTATTTTGAATAAATTTAGATTGAAAATTAGCTATTGAGATTCTGGCACAGCTCTCCCAAAGGAGCAGTATGGTACAGGAGACCAAAATGGAGTCAGTGGAGCCTAATGTACTATTTAAATGTGTTACCCAGTTTACCCCCTCCTTTTAGGTAAACTGAGGGTATAAACGGCATATAAACTTTAAGCTGCCTCTGGTATTTTTCTGCACAATACTGCATTGTGCTATGTATGTTTACCCTTGAAATTTAATGTTTTTGTTACCAACCTATTGTACATATCAAAAGACTTCCATTGATTACAAATAGGCTTTGAATTATGTCCCAAACCAACAAGTGGGGTTGAATTTGCATASACCCTATTAGTTCTGCTGAAGGTATTTCTTATTTTCATTTCTAGCACTCTAAAGCCTAAGGAGAAAAAGAATAAAAAGTCTTATTACCAATACTGTTAGACATATCACCTGCAGCTGATATTTTAAAAAAGAAAAAAAAATAGAAAATGTGAAAACCAGTATCAGTCTTGACTCCTACAGTTCAGTGCTAGCGAAGGCTACATATGCATATGAGTAAAGAGGAAAAGGAGTACCTGAGGGTCCTCTCTTCCCTAGTGGCCAAGAGGCTTCTGATTTCACTCAAGTTTCCTTTTCTTGTTGAAGAAACTCTATGCCTCTGGTTTTATACCACTTATCTGAAAATTTTAAAGGTGTACAGGTTATTTTATATTCTCATATAAAAGGTATGTCTAAAAGTAGGTTGTAGTACAAATACCTTTTAATATTTCAAATCCTGTTTACTGTTAAGCAGTAAGTAGTCCCACTGCAATAAGCATGAGTGGTCATCAACTTAAATAAAATCCTTTGCTTAGTTGACACATAGAAACAGCCAGACTACCCAGTGCTTAATAACTATGCCTACTATCTTCTGTGCCCCCTTCATATTTTGTATTTTGGAGAGCCAAAGGCTGTATATTTTTCAAGCATGTGTTGTGTGGTTATTCTTTTCTTTCAATTAAAAACACCAGAATATTGGCAAAGCTATTATACAGGATGCACAGCTTAAAAGAGAGATAATATTCGAAATTGTTAAACTAGTATCTGCAATAGCACCTAAATATTGGGGCTAGGTCTATGAGAACTTTGAAATTTGCTTTTAAGGGTTGTATAGTTAAACACTTTTTAAATGCACTGCTTAATTTTCCTCACATTGTAATACATTGTTGGCCTTTTCCACAACGAATCGTTCAGATTAACCAATAAATCAGCAGAAAAGATATGCCAATTTCCTGAACAGTTGACAAATTACAGTGTGAGCAAAGTGCTGTATTTTTTTTTTTAAATTTATTTCATGAAGAAGGCTAACATTCAGATGCCTCAAAAATGTGTTGTTTTTATTTGGTAATACTGCATTTAATTATATTTTACTCTTTCTTTCTCAAGTAGCGTATATAAATGTATCACTAATAGTCATTACCAATATGCAAGTAACCTTTCCTTGATTTGCAAATATTTACTTAGAAAWATTAATATTGTTTGCGGGAAGAAGATTTGTAACTATAAGCTTCTTTTCTAGAGATTCCTTTTAATAGAAGACCTTTGTCTTGGGTCTATTTTTTCAGAATAAATAAAACAAAATTTTGGTTTTGAATACTGTAGTTTTGCATTACATAAATATGTGCATTTTTGGTTTACACACAATCATTATTTCCAGTTGTTCTGAAACTGTAACTGCACAGTCAAACTAAGCACAGTATCTGCATGTGCAAATTGTGTGCCTGTATCTACAAATGGATAGTTAGCAAGCCATTTGTAAGTAAGACAATATGTGTGAGAAACAGTGATAAATAACTATGCAAATTAGACGCAATTGTACATTAACTTGGGCTTCTCAATTCTTAAAAATTATTGCCTGCAACAGTTAAACAAATAAATATAATATCATTGCTGATTAGGAGTGTAGTGTTTGATCTTATCATAAAAAACCTATTGTTTAAGACAAGCTTTTGTAAAGTGCTTAGGAAGTGTCAGTAGAGAGAGTATGCACCTGACTGTGGCCATGTACTACACTTCACAGTACTGAAATTGCATTAGGTTTTATACTGCATGATGTATGGGTAGCCTTCTGAGATGCAGAAGTCCAGAATACAATGGTGAAAAATAACTATTCACATGATTCATTCAAAATTTAAGTTTAGACGTATCAAAAAGATAGCAATGCTCTGCAACATTTTAATGTATTGCAACGTTATGGGTGTCTTATTCTGCATGTGATGCTGCAGTCTGGGAAACCTCCTGAGGGCCCTGCCTACACAGGGAAGTCCCTGCACCCGTGCCCAGCATGTAGATTCACATAATGCTCCCTCCCCTGCACTCATTCCTCAGGCGGATTTTGCAAGAATAAGCTACTGCACACTTACTATGTGACAGGAGATCCCACACAGAGGAAGTTACTGTGGATAGTGATGGTCCTGTACAGTCGCTGCCTTGTACGCTCCCTACAGCCTTCTCCCTCCGAAAGAGACATCCAGGTGGCAGCAGGGCAGGAGGAGCTGAAATAGGTGATCTACTTCCACTGTGCACGAACGGCCTGCATCGCTCTGCATCCTTGTCGCTGTCCAGGCCGTGCTTGAGATGAACGCAGTAGATCTGCTCTGGACTCCAGGATGTCGCAGAGGCTCTTTGGGTCAATGTGGTTTTCATTTGGACTGTGGTGTCCATAGTGCTGCTCTCTTTGGCTGTGAAATTAAGCCCACTTTATCTCTCATTTCTGACCATCTTTCAGCAAAAGGCTGTTTCACAGCATACAGCCAAAGGGAACTGCACTCTGGGAACAGCCTCCAGACCACACACTTCATCGTGGGTCTACAGAAATGAGGCAAAGTAGATAAAATGCCCCTGCAGCCAGGACCCCTGTCTCTGCTGCTCTTTCCACACGGCCTCAGGTGTTTCCCCTCATAGGCAGGCTGTGAGGTGGGAACCCAGATCCGGTGACCAAAGAGGTGAAGTGACTAGATGACAGTGAAACTGCAATGACTAAAAATCCATATGGTAACAGTAAATCATCTCTGACTTAGTAAAAGCAGTAATGGAAATAGAAGCGGCTTATGCTTTCCAGTTGCTCTCATGGAAGAAGGTGCTGGTCCCAAGTAACTGTGAAATGACGTCCGCAGATGTACCAGCTGCCTTGTTGGGGAAGAACACTTATAAAAAACGTTGTCAAATGCTTTATGCCCCCCCGCCCCTTTCTCTTTCCAGCGAGGCTGACCCAGCTCTCCTCCCCTTTCCAATCAGCACACTCATGGCACACACCTGGTGTCCTGGCTGTCCAGAGCTCTGTGGAAAGCGAGGGAGCTCACCTTGCTGCTCTCAGGACCAGCTGTGGTTGCGGGCCCTTCCTGACCCTGAGAGCCGTTCGCTCGCCTTGGACGCGCGCACCCGACCGGACCGGGCGGCCGTGCGCGGCGGGCGGCGCCCCCGCCCCACGGAGGTGGCCCGGCCCTCTGCCCTCGCGCAAAATGGCGGCCGCCCCCGTACCCCGCCGCGCCTCGGAGTCCTATCCTCGCGCGAAATGGAGGCCGCTCCCCTGCCTTGTGCCTGTGGTGAGTGAAGGTTTTTTTCCTTCTGCTCTTTGTTAAAATAGCTTTGGTATTCGAGTATGAGATCAGTCAAAAATAGTGTAATTTGTATGTTTCGGCTCTGTTACCGCATGATAAAGTCCTTAGCCGGTTCTGGGTGGAGAATGTTCTGGAAGGTGTGAAGGCCCTGCCGGGGGGGGGGGGAAGGTGAAGGGATTCTACCTCGCTCTTACGTTTTTCTCCCCACCACAAATAGGATGGACGGGGAAGTGTTTATAGCGGCTCTTTGCATGTTTAAACTGAATTTCCATTTGCTCCTTTAAAGCCTTCTAGAAAGTATGGCTAGGTATATTTTATTTTAGAAACTATATGATCRTGTACTCCTAGTTGTGACAAACGAGCTCAGGATTTAAAATGGAACTGTGCTGCTCATTTAGGTATGAAACAAAAATACCCTGTGTGTAGCTCTAAAAAAGTAGGAAGTTTAAGTGAGGAAAGCATTAATGGTGTTATAGTGGTTTTTTGGGAGGGAGGTGGTTTAGCTTCTGAAGCTGTAGGGCTTAGTGGTAAAAGGCCGGCAGAGATCCACTTGTGCACGTGCAAAGCATGTGCATGCTCTACAGAAAAGCTTGAGTACGAAGATGTTGGTCATACTAGCGTTAATTAATATTCTGCTGTTAGCTGTATTCTATCTATCAACACCACTTTGGCTTTATATCCAAACTTTAAAACAAACACCTAAACTTCCTTTTGCACTGTGATCTGACTGTATTTTTGTAGCATCATTGTGATGCTACAGAAACTTGTGTGTTTGTATACAAGTATACTGCAACTTTCAAAAATTAAATCGTGTATAATCTGAAAGTGCAGTAGCACCATTCAGGCTGTTTGTTGTGACCTTTGTAACTAAACTCTGGACATCTAAGGCATGCAAGTCTTACAATTCACTGATACTGGTAGTTGGGCTGGCTTGGGAAATTTCCAGGCTTGGCTGATCATTTGTGTCCCCTCATGCTCGCCCAGCTTTCTGTGGTGCTGTTCTTTCATGGGATCACTTAAACTGGTTAAAAGCAGCCTTGCAGACGGCTGAGAAGACAATGAACTATGCTACTTGGGGGTGGGGGAGRGGGAAAACTGCTAAGCCAGCCCTGCCAACAAAGCCTAAGTATTGGGRAACTACAATCCTCATTCTGAGTTTTTGGTATGACTTGTCTATTTTCCGTTGAATTGACTGCTTATAAAATGTTTTATTTGTTACAAGACGGAAATGTTTCATATCAATCTTTACATTACACATAACTATTTCTTTTCAGTTTTCCCCGACCTTTCAAAACTAAACTTCAGAAAACTGTTAAGGTGGGAGAGGGAAGGTTTGCTTTCTTTATGTAGTTGTTGCTATAGGCATTCTACCTCTTTGATAGTATAACAGTTGTTTATCTGTATTAAGAAGGTTGTAAGGGAGAGCCTGAGAAATTGATATGTAAATACATACTAGAATAAAGTGGTCTTGGAAGAATACTTTAATACACTAATTTTGGTTGTAATTTGCAACTATTTCTGGAATCAATGGATCTGTTTTGGCAGTTCTTTCTTTAAACTTTTAGCCTGTAAACAACATGGCTTGCAAGTGCATCATATCAACAAAATATAGGAATGTGCAACATACAAAGTACATCTTTCTCATTTGCACTGCTAATAATATATGATTTGATATGTAATTTGTACAAACTGGCACAGATGGAGCTTTAGTTTTATTATTAGGGTTTCTCATAAAACATTGATTGCTTGGCTTAAAGGAGAACACTGGGGAAAACTGGGTTCTGTGAATCAGAAAGATGGAATCAAAATTCAAGTCTCTGTTTCATAGCTTACCTGCACCTTTATTTTGGTTCAAGCCATAYCATGACTTGAAAATCTTTGAACTTTAAAGGCTTCAAAAGCTGTATCTGACTTACTGTTTTCTCACAGATGAGTTTACACACAATGTTAGTTTAAATAATTTGCCATTTTAAGGAAGCTTTTGACAATTTTTCTTGCTGTAAATATTGCTAGTGGAAGAGAGAGATTTTCTCTCTTTGCCCCTTATTTCCCAGGATGCATCTGTCAGAAATGAACTGCTGACAAAATGAGTAAAAAAAGTTGAGAGTGTTTCCCAAAAAGTGTGCATGTTAGCAAAAGACAGGAGTCGGGTACATGATCCTGAAAAGTGAACTCAGAGTTAGGGTAGGAAACAATGTATTTTCTGTGTTTTTTTTTTTTTTTTTTGCAGGTAAATGTATTTACAAATGCAGGTAATTTAAAATTAAGATACTGAAAATTTTGTCTCAAATTCTGCATGTTGCTTCTAGCTTGTTTAGTAGTTTTGCATGAGCTAAAATCACAYCTGCATGGCTGTGAAATGTACAGATTCAAACAACTAGTTAAGCAATACAAGGTTTTAATCAATTGTCCACTGATGCTACTGCTAGCCTTTCCATTGTCAGAAAAATGATCTGGATCACCCACAAAGCTTGCAATTTTTATTTCTGTGATTAAATCTTCGTACAACAGTGGAGCCACCCTAAAGCACTTCAGACATTTTTGTGAATAATTGCTACAGTGTGGCATCCTTATGTTTTTGGTAAAGAAGCAAGTTACACTTTTATTTTAAGGCTTAGTTGGCTGATGAATTTTGGATTTAAAGTCTGAAGTTCCAAGAATTCAGCTTGCTTCTGTTACTTGTCCTTTCATGCTTTCAATTTTCTATTGCATGAATCTATTAGGAAGAATATGTTTGTATGTGTGCTAATAATTTTATCTAGAGATTAATAGCTGCTGTGGAGGGTCATTTAGGAATAATGATGACTTGAATAGTACTAATTAAACAATCAGGTTAAGAGCTTTGGCTAGCAGCATTAGATTTACAGGCCTTTGATTTCCTACATTTATTTTTGTTCTGTGATTCTACATTTTTCTCCATCTGATTCTATTTAATCTTTAATCAGACTTTTCTCTCAGTTCAAACCATTTGCTTCTCGAATTCCGTGGTCTTGTTCTGTTTATTAAACAAAGATTGTTTTCCAAATGCAAATATATACTGAAGAAAATTAAGATAACACTTAAAATTGACTCTTGTAATTTTAGGTTATTTAATTAATGCTGGAACACTTGAAACAATGTCCTGAAATCAATGAATTTTGCTGATGATGAGGTTTATATTTTCTTTTTTGATACTATCATAGTTCATCTAAAGGGAGAAAGTATTTCTTGTTGTTAACCCAACATTTGTCTCAAGAATCAGCATAATGAGCATCTTGACAGTTGACTGTGGGTGAAATGATGCGACATGCCAATGACATTCTCATTTAAAAAGTATTTTAATGAGAACAGGAAGCAGAAGGGGGAGAAAAATCCTGTAGGTTTTGATGCACTATTAGCTACCAGAAAGTATAAATATTTACTTTGCAGTGTGGCAGTTGCATGTGCGTCTTCTTTCCACAAAACAATCTTTAGAGAGTTGCCTTAGTTTATTGGAATGGAATGTAAGTAATAGATCATAAGGGTAAAACAAATCTTTGCTGATTTTAGTGACATGAGCTACTCTTATTCTTTGTACTATTGGAGAAAAGAGACTGTTGATAGTAGCCATTTTAACCATTCTGATAATGTATTGAAATACTATGCCATTTGGAGGAACCAAGAAATAAACAGTTGTGGCAACTTCTGGTTCATAGTAGCAAAAACTATATCACTGTAATTAAAAAAAAAAAAAAGTCAGAAAGAAATGGATGACATCAGCTGATGCCTCATAGGTGGATCCCCTTAGGAAATTACAGAGGCATCTATCCATTTCACTTATCTGTACTTTGATCATGAACCAAAATGTACTTGACCAAAGCTAGTCAGATTTAATGTGTTGGGCAGCATTAGCTAGAAAAGTAATAAGACTAATTTAAGGCTTGTGTTTGTATAAGAAGTCCATGTTTTATTTGTACTGTATCAAACATTATTATGAAGCGCATTTTGATCTAAGACACAAACACTGTAAAAGCTAACTGGCCACAGGCAGTAGAATTATTTCACAAGAAATGCTGAAAATAAAGACTAATTCTTACCTTTTGTGTTATGTGCTAATGAATGAATCCCCAAATTCTTGGTGTCGGACTAGAGCTTGGGTCTGCATAAGTTATCCCTAAAAGACTACAAAGCTGAAAAGAAGGAAGACTGACCAGCATAGTAGCAGGCAGCCCTCCTTGGGACTAGCTGGTAAGCGTCTGATATGCCACCCGACAGTTTTGATGCTCTGTAGTGGTGGGGGAAGGAACATACAAACTACAAAGCTGATGCAGTACAGTATGTTAAAGTCAATGAGGCCTTATAGCAGCCTGCAAAAATGTGTTTACCTTCCCTATTACGATTTCAAAAACTTATTTTTCTGTAAAGTGAAAAATGTCTATCTGCCTGTTTAGCCTGTTTCCTACTGCTTGGCCAGTATGTATATGCCTGAAAAAAATTGTTTAAGGTTAGTCAAGATGTTCTGTAAACTTTTGCAATGTTATCTTGACCAGTAAGAATCTGAGCAGTAATTCAAATCAGGGAATAATCTTTATATATCTCAGCACACTTAACCTTTTTCAAGGGAAATTGTATTTGAATTTTTGGCAGTGCTTTTATTGGTACAAAGCCAGTGCAGAGATAATTGAAGGGTCCCTATGTGTAAAAATTGCAGTATTTAATAAAATTTGGGAATGAGAGAAAGCTCTGGCTTCATGTTGCAGTGATGTCATCCCAGAGCTTAGACGCTGTGTAAGAAGGGGGGGTTGCGGACCGGAACATGTTCAGATTTCTAAGACTGGGGCAAAAATCCCCTCCCCTCCTCTCTCCCCCCCCATTTTAATTGATCACACAGTGGATCAARCACTTCTCCCACACTGTAAGAAAGTCCTACCGAACTCTGAAGCCAGTCTTGTTCCAGTCTTTAAAAGCAACAAAGAAAGAAATGTGGAAGTATGTTGTGTAGGGGATATTTAGACCAAAATATTAATTAATCTTTGTTTTGGATTCTAGTAATCTGAGTAAGGATATCTTAGTTCATTAATAGCCCTTCTACACAAAGTAGGGAGGGATCCTGGCATTCTAATTGGTATCAGAAATGCACTGGAATCTGTCCCTGAAGGTATCAAACTGTTTAAAATAAATGAGACTTGCATAACTCATTTCATACAAATGTATGAAACTTGCCATTGTGTATGTATGTACTGTGTCTCAGCTTGCTCTGTCTGCCAACTCAGTATCTTGGTTGCCCTTTCAACACACCTCACGCTTCTGCTATGAAGTCCCTTAAACCAAAGACTGACAGCCTCATGCCAAGTTATGTCAGGCAAAAATTAGGACATGAGTAATTTCATCCCAGCATAATTTTTTACTTGTGCAATTGGGTGAATATTTAATAATAAAATAGTTAGCACAGAAGAATAAGCTTAAAGTGCTGATAGAGTAATATTTTGGTTACTCATTTTAACAAAAACCTCTAGGTTATTTGTAGAGAGGGACAAAGGGAGTAGAAGGGTGTATTTTTTTTTTAATGCCCTTAGTCGAGCATTTAGAGTTCTCTTGACTTCCAATTTTTTTAACTCAAAAATGTATTTAAATGAAAATCCATTAGGTAAACCAATTTTCATAGCAGAAATAATGACATGTTTTCTTCAGAGTTCTTGACCTTACAAGTTGTGCCATGGTGAGGTTTTACCTTTTTAAACAAACCAAGTGTTTCTGTGCAATGAGATGGCTACAGAGGGCTGAAATTCATAACGCATAATTGCAGTAGAAGAGTTAAGACAACTTACCCTTGCATCACAAGTAAATGCCTGATCGTGTTTAATATACATGGTGCAAGGTCAATGCTCTGCATACAGAGGAAATGGCTGTCATCCTGCAGGTGGAGAAGATGTGTCCTGCACCTTCTCCAGGCACTGAACTTCATTGGTTAGAAACTGAACTTCTGAAACAAGAAACTGTAAGACAAGATGCTGTGGCAGTGATTGGGGAGGAAGTAAAAGGTAAAAATAAATTGCAATGGATGCTTGCAGAAGAAGAAAGCTAATCGTATAGAAGGGTTTATATAATATGTAGTGTTTGGAAGGAGTTCACAATACCGAAGGATCACTGTTTCTTGATCCTTTTTCTGTCCCTGAGTCTTGGGCTTATCTAAGGACGGTCAGTTCATCATTACTAATTTGAATTTTAAATTGGCTCAGGTCTTTGGCGTGGAGGTTACCTCTCAGACTATTTGCTGTTCAGGAGGCCAGCTAAAGGCACCTCTGTTTGGGGTTGATTTCTTGGTGATTTTCTGTTTTACTGTTGCGTGTGGGAGGGGGGGTTGCCTTTTTTTTTTTTTTTTTTTTTTTTTTTTTGTAATGAGTCAATATTGTCTGTAGATATCATCCCACAAAGCGCTCTCAGTTCAAGTTATGTTTTTTTTTTTATGGTAGTTGTTTCTGCATCTTGTCTAATTAGAGTGTTTTTAAATTAATGCCTTTAGAACTGGGATATTTTAGAGACAATATTTCTTAGTAGTATGAATCTGTTAAGTTTTCATTTAGTTAGTTCATTAGTGTAATATTGATAATGTTGCAGGGATGATATGCTAGCAGACAGAGCACTTTATTGGATATCAAATAACCTTTGAGCCTGCAGTCCTAGGCACCAGAACTGTCACTGTCAGTGGTGTGTTCAGGTAGGAGAGAAAACTGTTGTGCATAAGGAAGATTATTAATGTTTTCCACAGAAGAATTTTATGGTCATACCAAAATGTTCCAAATAGAAGGCTGAAAGATGAGAGGGGGGGGAAAAAAAAGTCTTCAGTGCTGCAAATTAATTTGAACCTGAGAACTGCAAAATTGTACTGATTCGGACTAAGTTCAGAGTGATTGACTTGGAGGTTGTCCGAATATAACCTGGGTACCAATATTAACTAAATTGATTTAGAAACCAATTCAGGTCTATAACCACATCAAGCTAACTAGATTTAAGATTCTCCTAAACTGATTTAAGAGAGACTGCACCAGGGAGTTGCACAGATTTAACTAAATCTGTTTCTGAACCCCTTGAGTTAACTCAGTGTTCATGCTGTATATAAATCAGCCTTCAGATGTAGAAGTTAAAAGGGTCCATATTTTATCATTGTTCATTTGATTTGTCTAGATCTCATGCATAAATGTTCACTGTACACAACTGTTCTATTAACAGTGAGCATCATGGAACAGGTATCAAAATTTTCTTTCTTTAAAATGAACTAATATTTGGAGAAGGAGAGGTTTGAGATGCATGTAACTGCTTTCTGCTGAAACCTTTAGAAGGATGAAAAGACACTGGATGATAATGAAATTGTATTTTGAGCTTTTTTTTCTATAAAATGAAGTAGTCATTCTTGTGTGTGAAGTGCTATAATTATAAAGCAATTTGCAAACCTTAATGGGAGGAATTTTATTTCATAAAATATTAACAAAATATAATATCGGTGCAATAGGTTAGGAACAGTCTTATTTTCTCCATAAAAAGTCAATTTGTAACCACTGCAGACTGTCTTTCTCGAGATGACTATATTAGGGTAACCAATCCTTTTATAGCAGTATCAAAATGCAAACTTTAAAATAATCACAACAGATGTCTCATTTACCTTTCTACTTAGTAAGCAAATATTTTTCAGTGTGTATTTGTTTAGTTTAGAGGCTGATGGTGTTTCTGAAAGTGATTGGCCAAGGGAAGTAGCATTTGCTTAATGCCTAAAGAAGGAAAATCGTTTGAGATGAAACTACATTTGAGAAAGGGGTGTCACCTTGACAGCATGGACCTATCTCTGCAGTTTGCCTAAAAAAGCAGTTGTACTAGGCTAGCAAGTAAAGAAAATCTCCCCCCCCMCMCACACACAGAGTGAAGCAAGGGGAAGAAAAGTGAGGGAGCATCTGTAATTATGAAATTCCAGCTCTGATCTGGACAGCTGCAAAGCATATGTAACATATGAAGAACAAAAGACCAGAGATTCCAGAATTAACCAAGCCTCAATGGATTCACTCTTTTTCTCTAGCTCTCTTTGCTACTATTTTTAACCAATAGATTTCCTTTTTTTTTTCTTTTTAGTTTTTATTGTTCCAAAGTCCACTCAAGAAGAGCACGATCAACTCCTAGGGAAGTCGTTTATCATACTCATTTTGATAGTGCTTCAAGCTCAGCTAAGAATTGGAGCTCTCTAAGTAGCTGAGACTAAGATCATGGAGGAGGTCACAGAGCAGTTGAGCAGAATGATAAATATTGTTTTACCAAAAATAAATAAGACTTATTTTTCACTGTGCTTATGTTAGCTAGGTAGAAAGGTAGAGAAAGTCCGGGAGAGGTGGAACAAAATATCCGATTGGCTAGGTTGGAAATAAAGGGTGCTTAGCAGTTCTAAAAATATTATTTCTTAAAACTAATTTTAAAAATGAATTTTTTATTGAGAAATGCTTCTTATCATTACAGTATGCACTTTTCTTGCAATAGTCTGTATGTGCAAACAAGGTGCAGGGAGAGGATTTTGAGAATCCTTATCCTTTCTTAACCTCCTCTTCCAACTTTCCACTGTGTGATCAGTCAGTAGAAATGAAAACAATGAGCCTTATTACAGTGTATAATTGCTGCAGTGGGATTCGTATGATATTTCGTCTGTCTCTGCAGGATGAGAGTCTCTCGGGACTGAAACTTTTGTGTTTGATGAAGCTAAAAGGCCAGGAAATTGACATTTCATTTTTAGCAAGTGGTTTAGGTTCATTGACTTCAATGCAATTGCATCAGTTTACACTAAAGATAACCTGCAACCTGTTTGGTATAATTGAGTATCCAGTTTTGTCCAATTTTTCCACTAGACCCAGAACACTCAGGTGTGATAAACTTAGCTTCCACAGATAACATCAACTCTATGATTTTTTTATTTTTTTAAAAATAAATAATGAGTATATAGTACTGGCTTAGCCTTCTGCATAAAAAAGGACAAGAGAAAAATCCATAGGTTATCCTTTTGTATACATTGCGGCGTTATGTCCATGAGAGAACATTTGCCAAACTTTTTCCAAATGTGCTCCCAAATGCATTTGGCCAAATATATTTTATTAACTTTTCTAAGTGGACTAAAGCTGTCCATTTTAATGATGGTTGTGGTTTGTTTGTTTAAAAATAAAAAATTGAACAMCACCACCACAACCAATCTTTTTTCTTTTTATTGAATTTTAAGAGTTTGTTTTCTGAATAGAATAAAAATAGCTTAAGGAAGTTACATTTTTTTTCCTTGTTGAACATACAATAAAGTTCGTTAGTATTTTAGCCATTCCAGTGCTGTGAGGTCCCATCCCAGTGTCCTTTATGCAAACAAAGCTTCCATTGATGTTACATAGGCTCTAATGGGACATGGGATCCCAGCAGTGTAGTTAGCCCAACCGCATAGCAAATGCGTGTTTAGTCCCTAAGAACTCGGTGTATGTACAGTGTAAACTTGATTATTAGAAAACAGATCACCAAGAGGCGAATGTTTAGTCGGTGTGCCAAAGCTGTCAGTTAGAAAATCTGCATCTAGCAATGTCATTCACACTGGAAACCCGTCCTACATCTATTACTAACAGGATGGAAGCAATCTTGCTTATGTCTGTATGTATGTTCACAGCTGTCTGGCAGTCGGGAGTGGTGAAAACACAGAAGAAACATTGCCTAAACTGGTTGCTTGTGGGTTGAAAAAGCAGTGGGTTGCTATTTATCCCTGTCAACAGCAGGCCCTATTAACTATTTTTAATGAATCACCACTGCTTTTACTTTTGCCATCAGCCATGACCTTCACCATTTAGAAACACATGGTCTCTCATAAACGATAGTCTATGACATATAAACTTGAGAAGGATTCTATCACGGCTCAAACTACAATATCTATCACTGAAACAAACTGCTCATTCCAGCTGATGAGACGCTCATATATATCACAGAACCAGCCTTCCATATTTTGAAATTTACTGCCCTGCATTGGTGCTTCTTTTTCTTAGCTTTTTTTTTTTTTCCTTAAGGAGGCCATGCAACCTTGCTCACTTAATACTTTTGATAAACTTCTAGTGACAAGGAACTTGATTAATGATGGTTAAAAGAATTGAATCAAGAGTAGAAAAGACAGGGCCAAAAAAGCAGACTGCTGGGCTGATGGAAACTAACGTCTCTACAGAAATATATGATGGACCCTCCTTTTTGCCATGCCAAGTAATTACTCGCACAGACCTGTTGTAATAATTCCTATTACAGCCAAAACGGAAAAGTCAGTAACTCACAGCCCTGGGACAAGGTGAAGGCAAGGCCAGAGTAGCATGGATCAATATTTCATTTACTCACTGAGGTTAGCTTCTATCCCTGTATCAAATTCTTTTACAGAAAGCCATGAAAGAAATGAGGTTTGCTGAAAAACACCAATACAGGGCCCTCATTTCCTTGGGGGTGCTCATAGAGTACACGGAGCAACAAAACCTTTCAGCAAAACAATATGCAGTCAAGGTCACTCATTACTTGCTACTGTTGGAAAATAAAGTGCCATTAGTCTGATATGAGTAATGTACATCAATCAACTGCAGACCAGCAAAAGTATGTTTTCAGCATGGTATTGCAGCTGAAAATGAATGAACCATGTTAACGCTTTCTGAACAGTTTGACAATAGTGAAGAATTTTTCCTTTGGCATTATCATTTATTTCAAAATTTCACTGCATCTCATCTTTGCAAAATCAAGTGAGACCATCTCTGTTGTTTGCTGTGCTTTATTGCAATTAAACTAATTCTCGGTAAGCAAAAGCCATTATTTTGGTGGGGGCAGTACCCACAGCATGTTGGATGCTTTCCAGAGAGCTCCTGTCTGTGCCTTTTAGGATTCTCAGTCTAAAGACTGATAAACAGGTGTAAGAAGAAATTATCTATCATGTTAATAAAATAATTTAAAGCAATACTTGTTTAGGATATAAGGAAATGATACTGATATACACCTGCTTCCACTTTACTGCATACAGCAACTCTTTTTTTTCCACTAAGGGGGTAAGTGTTGAGGAAAAGGACTTCAGTACCTCACTCAAGAATTGCATGCTGTGTGTTAAGGCTACCACTATGCTAATGGCAAATATATATATATTTATTCATGAAATAGCTAAAACACACTGCAGTGTATTTCTTGCTGCTTTCTCTCACAGACTTTCTTTTAATATTTTAAATGTTGTCTTCCCTGTTGATTTCAGGGTTACAGTGAAGCTATCAGGGGAATGTGGTAACTGCATGTGTCCTGTGTATAGGAGATCTTATAAAGCACAGTCAGTGACCTGGATGTCATGCAAAACATTGTTTTGTTTCCTGGTCTGTGGGGCATATATCAAAATGCAGGCTCTCTTTTGTAAATATTTCTGTTAAAAAGGAAGAGAAAGCTCTTCTGCCTCAGTGTACTTGTAGGGGTACGATCTTGCTTTTTTGGCTGCTTTTTGGAAAAAGTGTTTGTTGGGTCATTTAGGATTGCTTATATGGTTGATGGTGTTTTCTGACTGTCTCTGTTCAGAAAGATTTTTTGTTTGATTATACGATCTCAGCTTGTTCTTTAGACCTCTCCTTTGTGTGTGGTACTCTTGAAGTATTTTCATATTTATCTGTTTCTGAGCTATCTTTTTTCCTTTCATTTATTTAGAGGATGAATTTGTTTCCTGTTATTAAAGTTCAGAATTCTGTAATCTTATCTGTACCATTGAAGGAGGTACCTTAGCAAGAACTGTATTGTCATCCTGTTCAAAAAAATAAAGGCATTATTTAGGCATAAAATGAATTATTACACAGTAGGGCAAATTCCTGTGTAACGATCATACATTTTTCCGAGATGTTAATCTTTTCCTTTTTTTCTTCCTTCTGTCTTATGTAATATTTTCTTTCTTTAGCATTTTGAAATCATTTACTGAATAAAAAAAGTTACATCTTTGTTCTTGAATCTTATCCTGAAGACTTACTGTGGCACACAAAAATAGTTGAGGAGTTTAGAATTTCACACCATTACTGGCTTTTGTAGTGGTAAAGATACATTTCATTTTTTTTGGCACCATCTCCTGAGATCAGACACCCACAGCAAAGGACTCTAGTCCATACTGAGCACTGAGCTACTTCCAGCACCTGAACCAATTTAGTGCATGTTAATTCCATGCAACACTGTAGTATGTAAATAAGCATAACTCAGAAATGATGGGCCAAGGGTTAAATGACTGATTCAAGGTTGCCTACTAAGTCAGGAAGGATTGTGCTTTTTCACATTTGGCATTTTGCAAGTTCGTGCCAAACTTACTGCTGTTCAGTGGAGTCTTGGGGCATCTGATAAGTTAATTTCATGTATCCTCCATAAATGTGTCCTCTACAGCTGTTAAACTTGGGTAATCCTCTAAAACTTGCTACAGTCATAGTATTTTGTATTTTCATTTATAGTTTGGAATCACTGGCAGTTTAGGAAATACATTTTTAATTCTAGTTCCTACCAGATCACACTGCTTCCATTCTAATAATCAGTTGAACCACTGGCAAATGTGAGTATGACTATATTTTGTTTTTTATCTGTGAATTTGCTTCTCTAAAATGAAGGCTATAGCACTGCAAAATATTCAGCTGTGCTTCTGGGGAATAATGTTAGGGTTTTCCAAGAATGTGCCTTACATGAATGATTCCTGTTGTCCTTCCRATCTTCTATTTCTTTCTAACCATTTGATGTAAAATAGTATACAGTGTATGAATCCTGAGGCAGTGCTGTTTCCTTCATGTCTGCAAGAATGAAGATGGATGAACATTTATATGTGCCTATGAAACTAAACAGAAGATTAGTCTAAAGAGGATCTATCTAGTCACGTAGAAACTCCCTTGGATAAAAAGGATCTATTACATTTGATTTGCTCTACAGCTTAGATGTGGAGCCAACTTCATAAAGAGGGGGTAGTCATTTATAAAAAGTAATCATTCCCTGGAGAGATTCTTGAAAGGCATGGAGGAGAATTAGAAACCCTATCTTCTCTACTTGTAGGAGACTTAGGAACACAGTTTCCTTTTTATAAGATCTTGTTGTCATGATTAAGTTGTATTGAAGTCTCATTCACTGCAGGTAGTGAGCCGATAACCATGTATGGGGCTTATATATGCACATGTTCCTACAGTCCCTGACGTCCAAGTCTTCAAAATTATTTAGGTGATTAAATATCTTTGAAAACTTGGAAATGACTCAGTATTTTTAGTAGTTCATTCTTGTGAACCTTCTTTTAAACAGGGAGACAGTATTAACTGCACTTACTGGGTGAAGCATAAATAGGTTCAAAGGTATTTAGGTGCCCAGTAAAACCATTAGGATGTGGACACCTACATTCCTTTGCAAGATCTGGATTTCAGTTATTATAGGGAAGAATGGTTTATAAATCAGTGTATTATGGATCAGATATATTATAAATCAGTGGGTGTTTTCCTATACTGCCAGTGAATAAATCTTTCAATAATGCCCAAATTGGGGCAGGAGGACCTTGTGATGGGAAGTCAGATGCTTCATTATGTTTAAAAAAAAAACAAACAGAAAAACCCCCTACTCTCTATCCTAAGTTTCGGTGGTATAAAGGAATTAAAGATTTCTTTTTCTGATTGTAGACTGTTACCTTGACCTTTAGATTCTTTTTTTCTTTTTCCATGAGACAATACCCTGATGGTTCTTGGTGTCACTGAGAACTAGGAGTCATTACTTTGTGCCAGTGAGCATTCTTGTATAGCTTTTGTAACAATAAAGTTGTGTGCAGCAGAATTACTCTCTGAACCACAGCGTTAACTGATAGATTGAGATCATATCAGTCACCCAAATGTGAGGCGGTCTGCTTGTACTTATAATAAAGAACAAACATGTGGTCTGGAGGTCAGGATTTTGGGATTCACAGTGCACTTAGATCAAGGTCTGATCTGGGGTTAGAATCAATATTGCAAATTGCAGCTAAAATGACAAAGAATACATTTCCATCTATGTTATATTTTAGGTACGGTAGTCTTAATGTATAAGTAGGTCAATTTCATTAAGATGTAATTTTGTTAAGGGACCATAACTGAGACTGGAATTTGGTTACTAGATGAAATTTTTGTCTAAAGCAAGCATATAGACATGCATTGCTTTTGGGTGATGCTCACTTGGATAATTCTGCTTCAGAACAATAAAGCCAGTAATAATAAAGTGCACTTTGCTGAAAGAAAGTTAAGGGAATTGATAAAACCTGTTTGTTTRTAGTGAGTACACTATCTTTTTTTTAAACTGTCACAAGAATACTTGTCAAATTAGTATAGTAAAGCATTCATATATTAAAAAATGTACACATTATTGAGTGAGACACTCTGTTTAAATGAGCTTGTGTACAGGTGCATATGCAAATCGAAAATTTAGCAGTAGACCCTTCAGGCTTGCTTTACTTGCTCAAAAGGGACACAGGATAAAACATCTGATTTTTATGAGGCTTCACTTCAGTTTCTGTTATGGCAAACCTGAGCATAGTTAACCAAAAATGACTTCAAAGTCTTGGAATAAAAAGGTGAAAGTGTCATTCAGGAAAACGTTCTTTCTTCCATGTTCATGCTAGTTGAGATACAATGCCTATCCCCAAGCAGGGCACATGAAGAATGGGTGGCAGATGGGGAAGAAGGGAGAAGTAATCTCAAGATCATAGAAAACAAGGAAGATAGTAGGATGATTTTTATTTAATCCTCTGTGAGAAGTGTTAATTTCATGTGTGTAAAAACCATATTGAGCTTTTTAAGAGTGTGATGCCCAGTTTACATTGGGTGGCTCTATATCCTCTGGGGGCTGGACTATATGTTGCAAGTCATCTAATTCATAAATGCTGAGCTAAAAGAGGCTGTTTATTTCTTGCACAGGCTAAAAAAGCTTATGTCTGGTTTCATCCCCACTGCAGATTCCCCTAGGGGCATTACCCAACATTGCCATACAGTCCAAAGTGTAATATGCTGCTCTCCACTTAACAGTGCATACTGGAGGGAAACCTAGCCAAAGTTACAGCCAAGCAAAGAGCTCCAGCTCTTTCTCTTCTGTGGGGTCCTTAAGAAGCCCCTGCTTGTGGACAAGGATCTGCTGTGTGTATGAGGAGGAAGCCTGGGGAGAGAGAAGATCAAAACTGGGCAACAGCTGCTCTGTATGACTTGCTTCCCTGGTAACCTGGCAGCTCTCCAAGTAGAAATCTGAATAGGAGTTAAACYGCTTGAAGCATTAATTCCCTTCGTAGTCTCTAGCTTTCTCTTTCTCCTCTCTCTTCCTGCTGGAGCAATGCTCTGCAAAAGTGGAGGTCTCTGATGGCCAGGCAAGTTTTTGAGGGCTCACGCTGGCGGTAGAGGGGGGAAGATGTTGCTACACAGAGTGATTGTCTCTAGTACTGGGTGCCCAGTGTAACAAACAGGAGGACAGGGATGTTGGCAAGCACAGTTCTGTTTTCCCTGGCCTCTGTCACTCAGTGTGGCCTGTGGTTATGAGGAGTTAAAAGCTGCATGTAAAAGCTTTCTGTGATTGTGTTGATATTCAGTGAGTGTGTTTAAGTGCAGGGGTGTGCCCTGAATTTTCAGTGATGTGGAAGGATCTTGGAATTGCTTTCTGATGCCTCAGGGTGACTTGGACATCCACCCCACAAACACCCCAAGGTTTTCTATGTGAGCAGAATTTTCTTGACAGCTTTTCAGGACTCCTCATCTTATTATCAGGTCCTCTTAAAGTTCAAAACTTGTCTGTGAATCTAAATCCTCTTGTAAAAATACATTTTTATGTCTCTTGGCTATTTATCTATGTAGTGTTTTAAGTTTTCCAGTTCTAATTTTATTATAATTTGTGGCTTTCTTTAAAGCGCCCTTTAAATTGTCCTGTTTCCTTCCTGCTACCATTTTCAAGTTTTTTGTGTTGAGTTTTGTTACTGTACAACATTAGTGATTCATATATTCCAAAATATTGCAATAAGAAAAAAAACCAATTATCTGCCTGTTCAAGAGGTGCAAGATATAAGTTAAGCTAGATGCAAATTAGTATATATTGAAGAAATGCCAATGTTTATTTTGTCAAGATACATAAAAAAACAGTGTAAAATTAAAGCAGAGTAATACATACAGCTACTTTGTGCTTACCAGTAAGTTTTCTCTCCATGAAGGCAGTAACAGCAGCAGCCCAGACAGTTTCTTAAGGCTTTTCCTGCTCTTCTGTGCCCTCTATTTGATCATCTGCCAAGACTTGTGAATAGTGCCAAACCAAACAGTACAGCATCTCTGTAAGTCTTCTCTAGGAAGCTAAGGAATTCAGCAGTTGAAGTGCAATGCCAGATATGAAAGAAGCAATTATAGTGGACTTTCAGGAGTTTAGATTGAATAATTTTAATATTTGTATCATAGATATTTTAAGGTTCCTTTTACTAACCGGACTTTTGCTTTCTGTATGCTTTATCAGCAGAAAATTTTAATCTATGCAAATGTGATCTTACCTAGATACAAGGGAAATGTCTTTCTCTCTTTTTCTGAGGTTCCATGCMAACTTTGAAGCCTGTTTCTGTGTGTATTGGCATTGGCAACTGAAGTACAATGTTCATCTATGTAAGAGAACTTTTGTAGAATAAACTACAGTACCAATTTTGAGTATAGAAGGCCACCTTTCTATTTGTGGGTACTTCTCTTTTTTTCATATATATGTAGAAGATGTCTCAGCTTTTTTGCTCTCCTTACTTACTAGCAGTGAAGAAAATGTTTGATGTGGTGTCTCACAGGTTTTCATATTTTACAATTAAATGAATTGGAATAATGAGTCTGGTTAGAGTGAAAGGGAAGAAAATTTGGATTTCCTTCACTGAATTGCATTGTGGATGCATGCCAGTTCTGACTGAGATAGAATTCACCTGACTCTAGTTGACCATCCAAACCCCCTATACATCATATAATCTTAAGACTTCAGGCACAAAGAGGAGCTTCACCCAAAATGAAATATTAGTGAACAGCTATCCTATATTGGGGACCAAGAGGCAGTCAGTTTGTGTTAAAATTTAACACACAGCATGCCTAAATTCCAGGTAAGGAAGCAGGGAATATCTAAGTAAACTTGAAACCGATTGCAGCGTGACACAGTTGGTTTTCTTGGTTTACCAAAGAAATAGACAAACTCCAGCTTGCATTTACTTTAGAAGTCTCTGTCCTGTGTGTCCATATTCAGCATTGATACCAAGCAGAGGAATGTTAGAACCTGTGATGTAGATCTGCCCCACATCTGTGTTGGTATTCCACGTTCTGTAGAAAATATCAGCAAAGCGCCTGTTGATGTCAGTGGCTGTACCTAGTTTGAGCTGGTCTTGCTCGTATTGTGGATTCAACTGACTTTCCTTGTAAAACTTTATATGTATTTTTCTTGTTATCTCATAATGAAGCAATGGCTCATTACTACTCACATGACGTAGTCCTTCCACACTGCCTATTTGTTACATTCACAGCCCTTTGTTCAAGGGGAAAAATAATTTCTTTGAATAACTTTAATGAGATAAAACTTCAGTTTTACACTGGAACTTTTCTATTGTTTTGTTTCAGTTGTTTGTACTTTGGAATACTTGGACCATCATGATAAAGAGGAGAATGGTTGAAAACTTTCACTTTTATGTGAAATTTATTGAACTGGCTTTTGATGTTAGTGAGCTCTAACAAACAATAAAACAAAACAAAAACGCTTTTTTTTCTTTTGGAAGTGTTCTTGGATTTTTCCCCTTGTTTTAGTGTTCAGGCTCAAATCTTCACTACAGTAGATCAATAAAGAACTTGTTTGCATTACTAGGGCTAACTTTACGATTGATGTAGGTGCCTGGCTATATACAGAGGTCAGTTGCGCTGGAAATGCTTGAGAGAAATCAAATCTTCTACCTCCTTTGGTTGAATCTAGGCACAATTGCAATATGTAATAAATTACTCCTTTTGTCTCTAGGGACTTAGTTCTTAATTGTAGCTACTATAGTTCTGTCATTTATAGTCTCTATGAGGCTTGTAGAAGTGATTAAAAAAAATCCTAGGTTTAATTTTATTTTTTAGCTCACTGCAAAAAATCAAACCATCTATTTGTCTTGTAAGTTTTGCTTCACAGGATCACAGTCAAATTAATCTTCCAGTTATTTGTTCACAAACACTTTGTCAGTTCTTTCAGTTGGACTAATACATGGCTTCATCCCCACATGTGCACATACTTGCTACAGTAAAGCAACGCAGGCTTGTTATAAAAGATCTCACACTTATGCTCAGGGGAGTTCACTGTCCTCGTTAGCTGACTTTACCTGCTGGTGAGCTTCCAAGTTGTGCTGACATCTGTTAAAGAGAGGGTTACTTTCTCTCTCTCCTTTTTTCTTTTCCCTCACTCTCCCCATCCCTAATGAAATTTTAACATCTCCGATGAACTACAGTGCCAAAAGGCTGGGGGCTCAGCCCCGGAAGTGGAAGACACTGTATGCCCCGGGAGTCTTTGGCCTTTTACTGAGCTTGTGATGGAGAGTTAGGTGCCTCATTTGGAATTGATGGCAGCCTGTATAATGAGCCTTGGGATGCTGAGAAAGCACATGCGAGGAGATGTCAAAGAGAAGGTTGCATCTAAAACTTTTCTCTCTTCCATAAGCTGATCCTCTGATTTTAGCAGTGCCTCTGGTGAATGTTGGATTCAGAATTTGGAGCCCTGCTTGAGCAGAGGTGTAGGAGAGGGGGAGGAGGGACTCTGTTTAGCTTCTGAGATCTTGTAACATTACCACTTAATTTCACAGGACATATTTAATCCTGTGTATGCAGGGTAGAACTGATAAAATTAATCTTAATGCTTCATCTTTCAAGGCTCCTTGAGATGTGGAAAAGAAATAGTATTTTAAGAAATCATTATMCTTCTTGCATGCAAGCTTAATATTTTTCTTACTCAGTACTTAACATAATTTTTTTTTTCATTTGTTTCGTGTTTTAGAAGACGTTTCTAGCTTCTGGTTTTGCTAGCAGATGAAATATACATGTTATCCACCAGCTGACATGCTCTAGTGTTTTTTTCTTAGAGAAGGAGGATACATTGAAAAGTAAAAGTAAAATAATTCCACCCTTGCTTGAAAGCAATTTTTGTAGTGTGTAATCCTATGTTACCACTTCCTTGAAAAAGCTTTGTTTTACCTAAAATAAACTTTCTGAAATATCTCCCACCATTTGGAAGCTTTCAACACATTGTGGGACAGAGTTCTTTCTTTTTCTCTTCCAGTAAAAATTCTTTGCACGGTGCTGTGACTTGAACTTTATTTTCATGTGCTGTGGGAGCATCTTAAATCCTTTCTCGCTCCATGTTCCTCGCCAAATCCTTGAAACAAAATTAAAGAAAAAAGGGTGTGTGTGTATAGACATAATACAATTACATGTATATATAGTAATTGTTTTATAGCAATGATACGTAGCAAAACAAGACAGGCTGCAAATGGAGCTTTCTTAAATCATTTCCATGACAGATAGTACTAGAAAATACTAGGTTTATGTCAGGTTTACAAGAAACTGGTGAAGGTTCCCCAACTGAAAATGAGTTGTTGCATGGGCACACCTGTAATACTTTCTGATATAAATTGATGTTTACAAAATGCTAAAAAGAATCAATTTTTTTCAGTTGTTGAATGGGTAGGAACCTTTCTAGGGAGAAAAATATGATAAAATAAGAGGCACATCTTTGTATAGTAAAGAGAAATGTTGGTCTAGCCAGCTGTTTAGAAAGGGAAGTGGGATACTATTTTCTATGTTGTGGTATGGATGAGTAAGCCAAAAATAAATTAAACCACATTCTGCATATTGGAAAAAATCTATTGAGTTTAATCTGACTTGTGGATTTGTCTATATTATTTCTATACTAATGGGTTTTTCACTTTCTGCATTTTTTTTCTGCATGCAATTTATGTTTGTTTGCAAAAAGATGAATTCTAGTTAGAGCAATGTTTGTAAATTCAGTAATTCACATGGTTAATCCAAAATAAGATGGCTAAATAGAAACTCTGTTATCTTTCACTGATAGATTCTTTTTTTTAATGCAATTTAAATGCATATTAACCCACATTGTATTCAAAGAGAAAAACTAATTAAGGGCCTGATCCTACAGTCCCAGTTTCTTTGACTCAAGGACTGCATGACTGGTCCTTGATATAGTAACAGTTAGTGTTGCAGCTTCTTGCACTCACCTTGAACAATTATATGGTTTAAAGTTTATGCAGCAAATTATTAGGTTTGGCAATAACTCAGTTGTCAAGATTAGTTTTACACTGAATTGCTTGCAGATACCAAATGACAGGTTTTGTAATGAAAGGTTGCAATTATTTCTAATTTCTTCGATAGTAGTCACAAATCGCTGATGCCGATTCTGCCATTTGTATGTGGCATTCTAAACCACTGTCCTGATGTGTCTGCCTTACCAGTCTTTTATTCTGTTCACAAAGCTGAATAAGTCAGGTAAAGTTACAAGTGTGTAAGAAGAATTTTCAGATGAGTTATAACTAGATGATCAGGGCGAGTTTCTGGGACTTTTTTTTTTTAGTACTTTTTTTTTATGTTTTATTCTGCACTGTCTGTGAATCATGTTTGTTTTCCCCTTCTGAATAATTACAGTGAATTGCAAAGAAGGGGGAAAAAAAACCTTCTTATGACTCATTTACATTGTTGTTTTGTAAATATGAGGTAGTTTGGGGGTTTTGTTCAGTTTGTACCCCATATGAGAATTCAGGTAGAGTTTTGTCTGAAGAACTTTAGAGTTTGACCTTGGTACATTGTAATTCTATTTTGATGTCTCCTTTCAGTTTGTGTTTCTCTGTTACCTCACCATTTCTGAGCCTGGTATGCACTAGCTGAATAAAACTGAATTTCTGTTATTCAGAAGAATTCAGGTTTGTTGGACACAAATCTTTGATTCATAGAAATGCATAGTTCCAACTCATTTTGGAGAGAGCTACCAATTAATTCTACCTCCTAAATGTGTATGCTGATGTTTGCTCCAACCTCTGTAGTCCCAGAATTTGAAGTCATCCTCTTACTTGTTTAAAACCAAGAAAATTTGCCTCCTGCTTAACCTTTGACTGTCAACTGTCTTTTCTGTGAGGTTCAGCCCATGATATCTCTCTAGCAAGAATATTAATATCTTGCTCAGTGACACTGACACCTGTCTATTGGTAAGAGTAGAGTGATAGGTGGTAACCACTAAGCAGTCAGATTTGTCAAGAAATAATGTGCTGTGTTTTCTGTATTACGCAGAAACACCAGTTCAAATCCTCAAAGCAAAACAGCCTCACTGGAACACTGCCTCTCCCAGATGACTTACCCTCTTCTCACAGAAGGAATAATTAACTGCGATACAGCATTACACTGATGCGACTTTTCTGCTCCTGCTTCCAAAGGTAGCGTATTCAAACTCAGTATAACATAAATGCTTTGAGTCTTCCCAAGCTTCTGAAATTATTCAGTCCACAGAGGCTTATCACATGGCCAAGCTGATGTGATCTCCTTATCGTGGTCAGTCTTGCACAAGTAACGTTATGACTTATCCTTACGCGGTCCTGGACAATATTAATGTATTCTTTCCAAATGAAACAGCTTCTAATTGTTTAAGCTGTGTGTGAGCTATTGTCCACACAGGTACTACTGCTATTAGAAGTATTCAATGGTTTGTAATACCGCAAGTATGAAAAACACCATATAAAAAGAACTTTTATCTATTTTATGTTTCAACAATTTTCTGTGCTTCCAAAAGTGCTAATTGGGATTCCTGTACAACTTTCTGATGAATGCTATTGTTTATGGTATATGTATACTGCATTTTACCAAGAATATGCATGCTGGCATTGCTTACTCATATGCAAAGGGAAAGTTTTGGTCACCACATTACAACAACAGAAAGTCCAAAGGTTCAGTTTCTGTTGCAAGACATACAGTAAAGACCTATTTCTATTTATTTTCTTTCATGATAACATTAGGAACAAAATTGCATTGCCAGAGAAAGCACCTAAATTGCACAAACTTTGTGGAATTCTTTTCATTAAATATTCATTTCATATTTATCTAAAGTTTTGGTCAAAGCTGCGTTATCATTTTACAACTGTTTAGATCAGTTACATGAAGGTGGCTAGCAGTAATATTCTGGATGATACGAGTATGTCATGATCTAAATTTTCAAAGTGTTCTGGTTTTTTTAGATATTCGTCTCAAATTCTTCCATATTGTGGTTAGTTGTAGGAAGCAGCGTAACTAATGAAATTTGACACAATATAGTAGAGTTAAAGCAATATTTCATTTGGAGAACACATGCTGGGAGCTTTCATGTAAATTTCAAAGAGAATTTTCTCTTTTTTCTGCCCATGGTTTGGTTAGGTTCCCCCCTCTCCCCCAGGGTGGAATGTTTGTTTTGGATTTGTTCACACAGAACAGGTATTCTTCTGAATGAAAAGTAAAAGTGCAGGTTGTTGCAAAAACCTTTTCTCCTCAGTGCTTTTCTCTCATTCTGACACGATGTTAACCTTAGGAAAATGACTATCGGCAGACAAACAATTTCTTCCTACTTTCCTTAAAAACTCGTTACCAAAAAACTATGGCAGTCTCTTCCTTGTATAAATTGAAGTAACTCTCTTGGAGTCAAGCTTCTTTAACTTTCAAACCATTCTCAAATGAAGAATAATGGAAAATAAGCCAACATCAGTGTTTCAGCAATAAAAAGTTGACTGTTCCTGGTTTGTTTGGGTTTCTTTGTGCTCAATTTTTATATTTGCAAATATGGCCATTAGAGAAGGGGCATATTATACTTGAAATAAATTAATATTTCTTGTTTTCTAAATATATAGAAATATAGAAAATATTTCTAAAATATTTTATTTTCAGCAGTTTTTAGTTTATTTTACACATACACTAAATACTTTTATCAAAATTTCAGTTTTTCTGCTGGAGGGGGGAAGCATGATATTCAGATTTCTGTAGTAAACCCTTAAGTAGAAGGGTTCTGGAGTATATAAACCAAAGATGCATGTTACGTGTTATTTCTCTGGAATGCTGTTCATTTTTAAGTGTTTGAGATCCTCAAAGGGAATTCACATAGAGGGAAGTCCAAGAGACCCATTTTCTTTACATCTGTGACCCTCTTATAAGCCGGTAAGACGTCTCCTTTATCTGTCAGACTTCAGTACCTGCAATATGATGTCAGAAAACCTGTCAGTGCGCTACTGAAAAGGCCAGTGGTAAGCACTGACGATCAGGCTAAAGCAAAACTTTTCTGAGATACAATAAAACCAGTAATAAGTCATAAATATGGGAGTGTAAGCAATTTTCTGGCAGCCTAGTGCAATACAATGAATTTCAGGATTGCATTCCAGAACCTGATTCTACCTGATGGGAAAAATAATCCTTTATCCTTCCTGGGAAGGGGTGGTGGCAAAGCCTTTTAACTGAGAATATTTTGGGGAGGCAGCAACCTTGTTTCTTCAGCATATGTTATTTATTACAGACTTTGAGTAGCAGTTTTCAGGGTATACAGTTTTGGTGCTGTACAGCTAATATGAGACATGATATTACATGCGAAATGAGTAGGAAGACTTGCAACTGCCTGCAGATGGGATATGTCTCAATCTGTAATCATTCTAGGACAGTGTTATAAGGTCTTTGGTTAGCATTTTGGTCCCGGGTGTTTTGATTTCCCCCCCCCCCCTTTGCCAGGTGGTTTTTGCTCCCCAACTTGTATTCACAGGTACTACTGTGTTCTTTTCTGACCCCCCAGACACCCTCTGTCAAGTATGGGGCCTATTTTTCATTGTAGTGGAAAGGAAATGATTTTATACTCAGGATACTGCCTTAGGAATAAAACTTAAATCTGACCAGTGCTTTTAAGTCCATAGCTGTAGTTGCCTTATATTACTTTCAGTTTTGGGTAAGCACATTCTTTTTCAATTCTCTCTGCAGTTTCAAGGAGTCATTTACAAAATACTTCTCTTCTAGTCTGCAGTAAATATGAGCAGTGGGTGAAATGATATCTGTATGTTGTGTGCTTTTCAAAATATGTAGTAATCAATGGAGACAAAATGCTTTCTATAAGAACAAAAGTTAATATTTAAAATTGGTTTCTGAAATAGTGCAGAATTTTTAATTACTTTCAAGTTAATATGCTTACTTTAATTACTCATCAAATGTTACCTTAATTGCTGTCAGATAGTCTTTGTGATATAGATTTGGGTCAGGCAGAAATACATGAGTGTCAGTACAGGACAAAGCAGGAGGCTGGCTCTATCTTTTCCTAGCCTCTTCTTGGGTGTAGGTTTCATGTGTGAGGATGAATACCTGTCTCATGGCAGAACTGTAAATACTGCAGAATTTTCCACTACCTTTTAGTAACAAGAGACCTTTAGCACCATAGACTCTAACAGTTCAAATAACACAGAAGTAGACTGAACCGTCTTGTTCTGTGTGATATAGAACATCAAAAATGCTTTGATTTTGTTGTTGTGTATATTCAAAGTTTAAAACTTTCARTGTGGTCTCTCTTAAACCCAGATGGTTTCAAGTATATTATCTGAGAAGCTCAATGATAAGAGGACTATGTCTGTCTAATGAGACTTCCTTTTAACACCTTTGCTTATCTTCAGAAACTCTAGTCCCCAAAGTAGCTTTTTTTTTTTTAATCAGTTTCCTGAAAGGCATGCAGTCTGCAATTAACTTCTTTCTTCCCCCCCTTTTTCTTTTGTTCTGGAAGAATTAAACTTTCTAACATACTTTTGACAGCCTGAGTCATTTGATGGGGTCCTTCAAGGTAAAAGGGTCATGAAATATCACAGACAAAGAAGACTTCTTCAAAAACCCCAGCCCTTAGCCTTTGCTATAACTATACTGCTTTTACTTCCTGCAGAAGAAACAATATACTTCAAAATGAGATATTTCTACCATACAGTAAAACTGAATACAATAAACTAGCATCAAATATGGAGCAGATACGAAGTTCCTAATCAATTCTGCTGTCTTTTTTGAAGTCTGTGTTGGGAAAGATGATTAGTATAAAGTCCATAATGAAAATGATTTAATTTATTTTTCTGTACTTGACTCTCTGGTCCAGTTTCCTCTTCAAAATTGATTTTATGAGATACCACTTGAGATTTCTGTTTAAGCAAGGAATACTTACAATACCAAGAGAATTTGCAAAGGTGGGACTTAATAGCACAATTATTGGGTTTCACAAAATACCAACTAAACTAGTAATAATGTTTTTGGTCTCTAACATCAAACCTTGCAGTAGGCCTTAATGTTTAACTGCATCACCAGGAGGAATGAAATCTTAACCCCATTGCCGTCAGTGGTGATGGGCTGCATTACTGTCAATGCTCAGACTCTGAACTAATCAGCATCAGCCATACTGTTTGCTTGTTTTCAAGCAAGATAGTGACAATTATAGACATTCTTCTATTAAAAAAAGAAATGCACAAAAAATTGTCTGTGACAACTATGGCAGCTTACCTGTGTGTATTAACTGATAGTGATGCAAAGAACTATTGACAGTTGTGTGAAATACTTTCAGCCTTTAAATGAAAACTAAGGAGATGAAAAGTATATTAATCTATCATTGAAAGAAAATGAAACTTCAGAAGAATTCATGACAATTCCTCTAGCTCTGTGTAGCCTTGTGGCACTTGTTATGAGCATTAACCAGGGAAGGCATAATGGTGGTGATAGCAATAGTGAGGTATGCAGCAGGGCAGTTGAGAGAACTGTCTAATCTGATTAGAAAACGGGCAGAGGATATGAGGAACATCTGAAATGTTTATGGACTAATGAATGCCAAGGACCCCAACAAAAAGATAGATGGACATACTTGGTGTGGACCAGACACCAGATACTATAGGGATTGTAACAGCAAGGTGCATAAACGATGGTGACTGAAACATGAATATTGAAGAGTATGTTTCTTTAGGAAAGATAGAAATTAAAATAATGGGGKTTTTTTTGTTTTGTKTGTGTRTGTGTGTGTGTGTGTGTGCAAATGAGTCTGTAAAGTAATACAGAAGAATAGAATGGCTAGAACAAGTGGTTTGGAACTAAAATGATTCAATATTGGTAAAACAATGACCTAATGGGAAAGTAGCAGCAGCAGCCATACATTACCAGGCTAAGTTTGGGTTGCGAAAAATAACTTTGTAGTATRGTTTGATAGAGCATTCTGAGAATTGTCGTGGTGAAAAGTCCCACATAAAAGTGGGTGAAAAACTGTGCTAGTAACAGTAGGATCCAATTTTAATTCAGTGCGATAATGACAAGTTTCTCTGTCAAGTTGTTACAGAAGAAATAAGAGGTGGTACTATCTTAAGTGTGATTTTGGTAAGCAGTAAGTACATAATAAGCTGTTAATAGACAAATACTTTGGCATGGTTGATCCTTTGATTAATTTAAAGTTAAATATAATCAGAATGGGTTTATACCTAAGACATTATTTTAAAAGGGAAGACTTAGAGGAATCAAAGGAGGGCACTGTTTAGTGAAGTCACTTGGACTGTTGGACTCAGGATCTGAAATAATTTTGTACCTTTTGTTTAAAAAATTGTTTTTTGAAATTTTCATTTTAAGCAAGCAGGCATGAACTTGTAAGGAAGATTTCAGAGTCTGATTTCAAGATGTTAAGATGCATAACTAACTAAAAGGATGTTCAGAGGAAAAAAAAACAGAAGAAATATGGAAAGAAACTGATGAACAAAGGAAGAGATCTGTCATGGGTTGGAAAACCRTCTAGTAAGTATGAAATCACAAGTACCAAAGTCAAGATGGGTTAGACTTGACAAAGAAAGGAATTGTAAGCCAAGGGTAAGTAGTTTCTTATCTATATTTTTAAATAAAATAAGGTGGTAAGAAAAAATGGGCCATGCACTTAGGGTGAATGAGGTTTAGACTGAGAATAATTTAGTTTTGGCCCCCAAAATAGACAAGGGGGTCAAGGCAGCAACAGAATTCTTAATAAGAATAGAAAATACGAAAATATGATCTTAGTAAAGCTAAAATAAAATCARAACTTGAAAAGTGTAGTTACTCAAATCTGGCAGGGAGAAAGTAGAGAGGAAAAAAAGCTGGTAACTCATAGGAAAAAGAGATGGTATTTGACACTGTGGTTTCGGTAGTTCCTTATTGTTTTTAATAAATCATTGAAGTTGGCTACGGTGTTAAAAATAGGGGAATAACGAATTTTATTTAAGAAGTGTATGAATGGTGGTGAAGAGTGTGTGTGKGGGGGGCTACATTAATCTCAGGTGTTCAAGCCTCAGTAGTATACAGAGCTTTAGAGCAGAAGTTAAAAGAAGGTATTAAAAAAAAAAAGCATACTGAATTTATGATAGATTATACCACATTTACCAAAGATTATACCACATCCTTCTCTGATAAATTAGATTTCGTATATAAAGAATTTATTGTTTTATCTTGATTTCAGTAAAACACTTCATGTGAATCGTGGAAAAAATCATGAAGGCGAGGTAGAAGGAAATAATCCTTCTTTGAATGAAAGTAGATTGAATGGAGCTTTCTAAAGGCTGGATTTGGAATCATTCTTATATAAAACATTGGAATAAAAAGTAGGTATGATGTAATTAAATTACTGCAAAGCACAAAATTATGAAGTCATTGTCAATAAAGAAGATTAACTTCCTAAAGAAAGAATTTTGTGACTTTAAGGATAATAGAAAGGGAAGGCTTCTAATACTACAAAAAGTAAAGCTATATGCTCTTATAAACTAGTTTTAAGAACTTCTGTTGCAAGAACTGAGCTAAACAATTGGGAATGACAAGAACTTAAATGTATTAATAGATTACTAGGTGATGGTGAGCTAACACTGTGACATGGGCTGTTGAAAAAGGCCGTAGTGTTATGTGCTCCTGCAGAAGTATTCCCAAAAGGGACAGCTAAGTGCTAAGGTCATATACATGACATTGCTACAGCCACATTTAAATTATTGCATGCTGTTCTGCTTGCCCTGTTTCAGTAATATAATACCAATTGCAAGTAGGGTAGAGAGAAGCTTCAGGGATTATTCGTGGGATGGAGAACGTCTCTGCTGAGAGCTTGGTTTCAATAGCCTGGCAAAGTGAAGCTGAAAAGTAGCTTGCTTGCTCTTTGCAAGTAAGTTAAAGAAGTGAACATCAGACAAAACAGCTACTTAAAGGAAAATATTGGCACAAGAACAGATTGTGCATCACTTGGTCTTAAGATGCATATATTTAGGCTGGAAATTAGAAGATGTCTAAGGATCAGAGGAGGGAGATTCCGGAACTACTCTCTGATAGTAGAAATGGGATAAAAAATGCCAAGGTATTTCAGACTGTATGAGGATGTGGCTTATAATAGCAGGTAATTGGTTTTTATTCAGGAGCTTCCTTCTTGCCCTGTGTTTGGAATTCATCTTCCTCTGCGTGCATGCTGAGCCTGATGCTCTGTGGCACTGAGGAAACACTACCAAGGTTGTTATCTTCAACTGTTTAATAAAATCAGTTGAGATTGTTAAAAATCCTATGGCCCTTCTCCTGAGTTCTAACTTACTGCTTTACGCTGTTGCCAATTTGCCATTTTTATGCCTTTTACCTCTGCACAGTTTTGCTGTAGCAGCATGTCTAGCATGAAAACTTGTCCCAGAATCAAAAAGCTGTTGCCACTTCCTTTTTGCAGTTCTCTTCTCCTATTGAGCTTTCTGTCTTTCTGCACTGGGTGATAGGAACCTGGCTAAACATTAGTTCACTTTGTTGTTGTGCATTAGTAATCAGTGGCTGCATCCCTGCTCTGAAGTGTATATGCTTTAATGGTGGATGAAATTACATTTATACATAAACTGAAAAAAGCACATAAGTGAATATATCTTACACAAATGACAACTGATATTTTTATTGTATTTAGTAAGTTAAAAACGTATATGCTGATAGTAGAATAATATTAACACAGATGCTTCAGCTTCAAAAAACTTCATACAGAAATGAGGTAATGAAAAATAATGTGGCTTTAGTGGGATTTGTGAGGTAGGGTAAGAGCTAGGTGCTGCCTTCAAAAACCCATGCAGCTAGATTGTTTATCAACATATCTTTGTAAGAAACCTTTAAATAAGGAACCTATCTGCCAGGAGGAATTTTGAGGTTTCTTTCTACAAAATTGTCATGAAGCTTTGACTCCAGATAAGGGAATTATAATGAAATAAAGGAAACATTGTTTAGTTGTCAAAACGAATTTGAAGTGTGACATGTCTGGGAAGAAAGAAACCACAGAAAATTGGATATTGGCTTCTTGAAATTTATGTATGTAGTGTGTTGACTATGGATCGTCTAAGAGAATCTAGCATTTCATGATTGGTTGAATCAACTGTTTTATTGACCACCTGATTTAATTTTTTAAAAAGTATTAATATTAAGTGGGCATTGACAAATACTGCAAAAAAGCTCAAGAAATACTTGAATTTTTAATGAACTTAATCTTTACCGTTTCTGCTTTTTAATGTTCGATTATCATACTTGCTAAAATTTACGGGTAAGTGAAATGATAGAATTTAAGTGGATGTTGTAGAGCATGCATGAAACAGTACATTTTTGCATCATAAACAGAAAATTGCATTTACAGAGATGATTGACTTTTATACAGATAGCTAATCAATCAAATATATATTTTGGTGCAAGAATGACAAATGCTGTTTCTCCTAACTACTGTTCAATAAGGCTAAAGTATGTAATGTTTGTGTATAAAGGAATATACAGAAATATACTTCTCTGTACACATATACATATATATATATGATGAGAGTCAAGCGATGAATGAGCGTATTTTAAAATACAGATGCAAGTTTAAGGCATTGTGCTTATTTTCTAATAGCCGTGCATTCTGCATAACCATAATTATATAAACATCACAAGAGATATATGGATATACAGCTAGCCAAAAGAGCTATCTCAGTCTCTTAGTTTTGATGTACCCTTATTAGAAAAATACTAGAGTATGCAGTAATGATGGTGCAAAGGGGGTTCTGTAAGACAACTTGTTTTCTCAATAATGTTGTACAATTCTGTGTAAACAATCAGTAAATTTTGTTTCTTGCAAATTCTCTGAGGCTCTTATAAACTGGCTCAAGAACGTGCATGTGATATTTGCATGCTGACAAGACTAGTTTTGTGTGTGTGTTTTTTGTTTTTTTTGTTTTTTTCAAATGATGTGAATGAGGGTCTGTGTAAGCACAGTGACAGAGGTAGTACTGTAGAGCAGAGGACAACACTGTCTGATGCTTGTTTATGCCATTTAATGCTCTTCAATTACTCTTGAACAAAACTGGGAATGATAGTACCTAGCTTCACAGACTAGTATTTATTCCATGTCTGAAGTAAAATTTTCCTTTTCCCAATTACATTTTAGTAACGTGAACTGATCAATAATTTTTGTGTTTGTGTGTTTGGGGGACGACGACAAATAGTTAGTGATAGGCAATAGACCACTGGTAGTGAGCAAAGTAGTCATTATCTGGCAGCTATTTGGTGTAAAACAAGTTCCTGTTTCAGTCAACTCTTAGTTGAATTTCAGAAACTACTGTGGTAGTTGTCACCAACCTTAGTGCCTTTTTCAGTAGTTTCGCACTGAAATTCAAGAATGAATGAATTATAGAGACATAGATACTCCCTTGCTATTAAAGTTTTAGTGGCCCTTCTCTCTGCGATTAAAAGTGTCTATATCACTTTATAAAGACTCATAAGACTTAAGCTGTAACTCTGTTAGGCTTATGTTAGAATCTCTCTCTTCGTGCTTCTCTCCTAGTGTAATTTTCCCTAGCGGCCTCACAAAGCCTCAATTTGCTGATGCTTCAAGTAGGATGTCAGCTCTATCCCTAGGCCTTTGGACAAAGTGGATTTGGGGCTTTTTTTGGTTTTGTTTTCTGCTGAGATCCCTCAACTTGGACTTTACCTTAAAATCAACTCCTTTTGCAAGTGTTTAAGGTAGTTATGTCACTTTTTCTCCCCCCCCCGTCACTGTTTATTTCTTGAGTTTTGTGACTGTGGGCTCGTTGGCCCTAAGAACTTCCCAAGGCTCCACGGGACTGTAGGAGCAGGACCCAAAGTGAGCTGTGAGTCAGGTTGATGGAGGACTCTGCCACCAGGCACAGTCCTCACCCCCAAAGAGAGAAAGGTCTTTCCCTCTGCTGTGTTTGCTCATGAGGGGAAATAATCTGCTGCCCCTTCAGTGATTATAGGACCCTCCACACACCCTTTCCTATGCCATGAGGTGACTGAAATACTGAGGAAAAGCTTAAGTTCATTTCTGTCAACCAGCTCTGTGCCTTTCTGCATGGGAAAATGTGAAATTGGGGCTATACTCCCCCCTTCTTATGTGTGCATTCATCTGAAATGAAATACTCCCCCCTTCTCATGTGTGCATTCATCTGAAATGAAATGATGCTATCTAAGTACCATGGTCCCTATGTGGCTGTGTAGGAAATGCAGTGAACCAACCAACCAAAATCTCCAGTGCCCTGATAAAAATGACAGAGAACTAGTATTAATACTTGGTTAAAAAGTTTCATTGCCAGTAGTATTTATATTTAACCATGGTTTTACAGTTTTTTCAGTTCAGAAAATCAGAACTCAGTGAAATAAGGGTTAGACTTTTTTTTTTAACCTGGATGTGTTGCATTTTGAAACTATTAAAACTAATTCAGAAGAGAATACATTACCAGTGAATGAAGCCTGTTCAGGAAAACCTACAGCTGCATTTAGCCTGTGGTGCATTTCACAGCATGGCCTTTCACACATCCYGGCTCTCTTTTCCCTTCTCCCCATGCATCGATGCAAAAGCTGTTTGCAGCCTAGACCTAAGGAGGTAGACAGAGGCCCAGACTCTGATCTCTGTAAAAGCTAACATAGTTTCACTTAATTTAATGGTGTCGATTTTGATTTACTGTGGCATAACTGAGCTTGGAATCTGGCTCTTAAATAATAAGCTGATGCACACTTGAGAAAAAAGACCTTATGTAAAATCAGGGAAGTGCTTTTTGTTAGACAGATATTTGTTTTTTTAATCTTTGGTATAAATTCTAGGTGTTCCTCAGCTCCAGTTTGTCACATCAGAATAAAATTAAAAGAATTTCAATCTCTCTCTCTCATATTTTGGGCTTTGTAGAACTAAATCTAAATAATGTATTGTTTATATCAGTGAAATACATGCTAATAAGATGCCTTTTTCAATGTGTCAGGGCACTTCTGATGCACTTATGCTGGCATCATTAAACTGTATCAGGAGGAAGTCATTTATTTGTTATTTCCTTTTGGCATCCATAGGATTTTAGAGATTAGASATTACCCTTCTGGATACATAATCAAATTTTGATGCTTTTATTTTTTCCAGTAAAACATCAATAACATGATATATTTCTATTGTCTAAAGCTGTTTTGTCTTGCTGAAAGACACTTTTAACTGGGCAGTATTTTGGAACAAAATTTCTTGTATGTAGCTTGTCATTATGCATATAATATGTAAGTAAATCCTATCTATTAAATTAATGAGAATGCAAGGAGAAAAATATTTTTGATCAGTGGTAACCAAACTCTGAGAATAGGGAGGAAAAAAGATGTGCAAAAAGCTTCAAAATACAGAACTGCATTGTTTGCAAAAAGCCTGCTGTTTCCTTTATGTCTAACTGATCTGTGCCAGAAGCCCTCTTGAATTTCTACAAGAATAGAGCTTCAGATCATCTGCATTCAGTGCCAGAGTCATGGCCCTGGAACCGATAATTGCCTCTGACAGGATTTAATTACCTTCTCCAGGACCTTTTCTCTGTTTGATTGGAGACCACCCCCTGCCTCCGATCAAATCAGACAGTAATAACACGCCGCGGCGCCGGAGCCAATCCCGAGCCCGGCCTGCGTGGTGACCTTGCTGAGCAGGAGCCGATTGGCGGTGTCAGCCTTGTCGGCGGTGTCAGCCAGCCGTCAGCCGGGGCCGGCCACCGGGAGATAAGAGAGCAGCATTAATGCTAATGGAGTCTGTCAGCATGCAGGGCTCCAGGTTGCATTTAAAGTACGGCAGTGCACGCAAACAGAAGTAGTACGAAGCCACTGCAGGCCTGAAACGTTAAGAATTGCAGCTTTTTCAGAAAGCCAGTTATGGGAAGCATGCCGAAGCTGTAATTCAGCAGCAGCTCTGGCAGACTGGCAGCTGTGTGCGCTTGATGTGACAGAATTGTTTTCAGGAACAACTCTTCCTGCACTTTTCTCTCAGAAGAAATGGTGTGAATTTCCCAGTTTAAAACCCACCATTATTTTATTACATAGATGGACGATATTGCTACTTGGTATGCATCTTGCAGCTGATGTTTTTAATATTAACTTGACACATACAGTCACTATATTATTTATGGTCATTTTGATACAGAATCTAAATGTACCCTTGCTTTTAAGAAAGAATATTACATTCTTTTTAGCAATCAGCTTTTGGAGACGTAGTGCTTTTGAGGTGGAATAGCAGAATTTTTAGAGTGTAATAGTTCTCGGCAAATATTTTCTCAGTTCTCAGAAATTAAGCCAAATCTTTAGCCCATACCTCATTTAGCAGCTAGATGTCTTGACAGTATTACTGCTGTGAGAATTGGCTGGACTTTAACCTTAAGGTGTTTGTAGCAGCCAAGAGTCAACACATATTATTTTGTTTTTGTTCTAAGTTACATTGTTCTTGGTAAAGGTAAAGGGCTTGTTCTTGCTGCAGAGAAGCCAATGGCCAAGCTCCAGAGGGAGCTGGCATGGGTCTAGGTGTGTTTTGCTCTGTATTTGTTGCCCTATCTGTTTTCACCTCTAAGTGAGATGTAAATGCAGTGTAGGGAAATGGAGGGAGCGGTGATTTGATGTCATGGTAACTTCTCCAACTATCCCTGCAGCTTCACATAAAGTACAGTGCTGTTACAGACAATGTGTCTCATAGCGCCTCTGACAGTGGCAGGGGGATGCTGTTGTGGTTCTTTTTCCTGTGCCTCCATCAAAAAGAAAAGCAGTTATCCTGGTGAATGCCTTGCATCACAGTGTTATCCCTTCTGATTTGAAAGGCCTACTGCTACAAAAAGGAAGATGGATCACAAACAGTGCTACATGAGCAGCATTACTGAAAGAAACAATAATACTGAAAGGGTGGAAGCATTCTCAGTTCTATATTAGATAATCTAGCTCTTTGTGCAAATGCCCTGTGTTAATTTTGCCAGTTAGCCTCTTTTTCCCTTTTCCTAAGTTTCCATGTAACTGAGGACCCAAGACATTTTCATATGTTCTGAATAGGAATTACAGGGAGGAAGGGCTCTCGTATGTCAAGGCTAAGGAATGTCCCTGTGATAGCATTGTTTGAAAATAAGCGGTGTTTCTACAGTGTAGCAGATAACCATGTGCAGGTAACTCTGGTCTGACTGAAGGCCCATCCAGTTTAGAGTTACTTCAGTTTTCTATGGATGGTCTGGCAACACAGCAGCCTTTTGAGATGAAGATGTGGAGAGAAAGGGGTGGAAGCACTTTTTTTTTTTAATTTGTTTTTCTTTCAATCTTTCACTGCTGTATAGCAAAGTATGCAGACCATTAGACTGAGACACCCAACAATTGCTCTTAACTGCAGTGCAAAAACTGTTGTTTTCTCAAAGCAAAGTACAGAAAGATCAAATACACAGTGAAGCGTTCACCTCTTTCTGAATGCAAGTTCCTTCAGAAACATAGAAGAACATCCAATAAGTGTGACTCTTTGTCCATTCTAGAAATTCAAATTTTAAAGCCACTCAAATTATTCTGGTTTTGAAGCTTCAAAAGTAACAGAATAGAACAGTGTGAAAGCTACTTCTACCTAATGTATGTGTTTGTCGTGGGGTGGGAAGGGAATCTGAGGCAAGTAACTCTCTCCCCCCCCCCCCCAAGTTGCCCAGACAAATTCCTCTATGAACATGCAATGATTTTTCACTGAGGCACAGTGTTATGTTAAGGTAAATCTGCTGACTTAAGCATGCGTAATTAGTTTCATGATTGTAATAAGTTATATCAAAGCCATCTTGGATGGGAAAATAGAAGCAAAAGCACACAGCAGCAGTGATATGACAGTTTGTCAGTTAGAATGCTAGCCTGGAACCCATTTCTTGATTGCATTTTTGGGCAAATAATTTCTAAAGCATCTAGATCAATTAAAAAATAATTTCAAAAGCATTAGAGGCACTCAAAATCTAAGTCTCTTTGAAAGACACTTTTTGAAAATGTTGCTGCAAGTCAGTTCCATAGCTGTAAACTGGGAATCACAGCCCTTCTGATGAAGGTGATTGTGTGAATAAATATATTTGGAAAGAAATTGCAAAGAAACAGAAGTTCTTTAAGGACCTAGGGTAGACAGGCTGCAAAGGCTGCTGTACTGTGAGCATTTATTCAGTAGCAGTCATAGCTTAAGCAGCCCAGGCATCTCTCCCTGCTCCTGATGGGTTGTTCCCAGCTTTTGCATTTGTGTTGCCACAACTGTTTGCACAGCAGCACAGTGCACTTGATCAAGGAGTAGATCCAGCTGGTAAAAGATAAAATACATGCTGACTACATGGCAACACAAATGTCTGTGCCAGCCACAACGCTGGTTGGTGTGTGGGGCAGAACGAAGGCTGGGGGGCAGAAGATTAGGAGCTACTTAAGCAACCTACCACTGAATGTGAAATCACAGTCCACTGTTTTATTTTTTGAGTACCTTAAAGGTCGTTCTAGAATAAAAGTTTTCTTTGAGTGTGCAAGAAGGATTGAGCATGGTCTGATAAGAAGACTTGGAGATTTTTTGTCACTGATTTCTGTACAAGCAAGACTGGCTCTCAATTGTATATTGAAAAATAGAAGTAAAATAAAATTTGTTGAACACAATGGCCGTAGCCCATGAAAGAGATAATTAGGAGTCATATTGTCAAGTGTTACATTTTCATTTGTTTTCTAGAGAATTTAATTTAACAGTATCTTTAAAAAATATATATAAAAAATATATATTTTTTAGAAAGCAGTATTGTATGTCTTACAGTATTACTACTTTAATTACTACTGCCTAATTGTGAGATGATAAATCATTGTTGCGCTATCCTTTTATATTTGAAATACAGATGCTCGTTCTTCTGGTTTAGCTCTCTAGGCTTCTGTGGAGGTATGCTAAAGATGAATTTCATCTATTCCATGTGACACAGGTTGTTTAACAGGAAAAGGTTTTTATTAGAAGAGCTCGTTTAAGGGTCCATCTGGAACCAATTGAATTCTCTAATGGTCTAACCTTCTATTTCTAGAGGGGAAGAGGAGAAGAACCAGGAAGGAAATTCAGGCTAACAATGTAGTTCTGCAGTGTGAATTTAAGAACTCCCCTCAGCTCCTTCCAGCCACTTGTTCCTGCTCTCTTGCTGCAATTTGCCATGTCCTCAGACTTACATATACAGCCGCTTCTGTGGCTTTCTGTAAACTAGACAATTCAAATAACTAATGTTAGAAATCGTCATCGAAAAAGGGGGGGGGGCTGAAATAGTACAAATGAGGGAAGAGCAAATTGTGCTCTGAGAAAGGAAATGAATGTGGGTCTATGAGAGGAGACTGAGAGGCCCAGGAACTCCTTAAGCCATTAGCACTTCAGCCAGCCATCACTAAAACCAGTGTGTCATGTAACTGCAGACTCGGTCATAGACTTCTTTGATGAGCAGCCTTGCTTGGATAACCAAAGTATCACTATGCACCTCCCAGGACTTGTTGCAAAGGCTTTTTCAATAAAAGAAGTAGTACTACAAAATACAAGGTTACATATTGCAGCCTGATTCAACGTCCAGTGGAAATTCCGGATGCATTTCCTTTATTCCAAATGGCTTTGGACAGAGCCTACATGTAGCATTTCTATTTCACATGGTTGGATTTTTGCTCATCACATACTGCAAATCAGGCTGAGCTCACAGAAACCAAAATGGAGAGTTGCAGTAACATATCTTTAAAGGATTTTTTTTTGTATTGGAAAGACGTTAAGGCAGCACTTACTTGGTATTGTGTTCTTTATAAACCTAAAACTTGCCTGAGCTCACCAGTTTATTAATCTAGTCTCACATATAGGTGCAACTTTGAGCAATTTCTTTCTTAAATGCAGACAGCCTTATGTAAGACAGCAAATAATTGCTACTTGACAAGGATGAAAAGGGTTATAGTATATACTTCAATATGTCATGTCATTCTGAACTTTTCTGATTGTGTTGCTTGTTTAGTTTCAAAACAGAGTCATTGTGTAATTGTATATATAGTGTGTAATTTATTTTTATTTATATATATATATATACACACACACACTGTATTTGCCAATGCTATTTTAGCAGTATAATGTAAGGTCTCTGACCCAGGCAGCTTACAGTTTTGTTAGGAAGCTGTACAGAAAAATAGGTGATTTTTTTTTTTCAAAAAAAAAAATATTTTTTCCTCTTAGAAGCTGACAATTGAAAAGATTTTATTTCTAAGTCATGTTGCACTGTTAACTTATATGAAGGGTGAACTGATATCAGAATGTAGGAAAAGCTGTTAAATTGTTAATAGAAACAGAGTCTGAAGCTGAGAGTTGTGTGTAGCTTCTGATCTTTAGCACCAGATTCCTGGCAGCAATATTATAGGGTAGAGCATGGTTAAGAAAATTAATGTAAAAAGTGTTGATTATAAAATATTGGTGAATGTCTTTGTGTATGTGTTTAGGCAGGAGATAACTGTACAGTTCACTTGTGACCCCATCTGCTTAAGTGCACTACACAGTTATTTAAAAAACCCTTATAAAAAAGATAAAATCCTGAATGCAGAGAGCCTAAAAATGCATCTATATTGAGAAACTGTAGCCAATTGATTATTCAACTGGCAAAATGGAAATTTCAAGTTGCACAGACAGCTAATTGTGGCCTGCCTATGGAATGACAGGTCTATAATTTTTAGTTTTGTGCACATTCAAAGCCAGTCACCTTGACACTTAACAGTCCATTATCTGCTGGCCACCGACCATATGATGATATTCAAAGAGTGACAGGTCTTTTCCATTACAGAATGATAAAATGCACTATGCTTTATTTGGATAAAGCCATCTTCACAGACAGAACACACCAGGTGCTTATCTGATCCTTGCATGTAACAATGATATTGGTACACCTTTTACGCCACAGGTCTAACCTCTTTTTCTGTTCTTTGGGGATAAAGATGAGTGAAATTGGTATCCCCAACATTGCTTCCTAAAAGAACAGATAACCTGATATTCATATCTATCATTTCTTTCAGTATTAAATCAGATAGATTGAAGGAAGCATTGGGACCCAGGTCATGCAACTACATGGTTCATGATCTACAGAATTATTATTATTTTTTTAATAGTTGTGTTTCAATCATGAATACAGAGCAAGGTCATGAAACACATAGCAGGATACTTGCTATCAAATAACAAAAAATAACAAACAACCACAAATAAGGCTGAGACCCAGCATTTAATTCAAAGTTAAAGGGCTGGATCTGGGCTGGGATTCTGCTAGTTCTGTTGCATATTTCTTGGATGTGGTAAATAGGTTTGTGACTCTGTCCTTGGGCTGCAGCAAGAGCCCAAGACAGCGACCATCTCTCTTTGTAGGAAAAACATAGCTTGAAGAGCAGATGATGCTTGCTACTGAGGAGTATGTTTCTTTGGGTTAGGGCATTCCATGACTGAGCATATCTTAGGGGCATTATAGTATCCCATGGAGGAAAGTAAAGTGGTACTTCTGTTACAAAAGCTCATGTCACTGTAGACAGAGATTCTCTCCCTTGTACCTTGCTGTGAAGGGAAGGCTACCCTTCAAGTGCTATAAACATTTTGAGTACAGGAACTTGCAGTTTTCAGGAACCCAATTAGAGTTAGGCCCAAGCCAAAGTCATAAACTCTGTTTTGGCCTGAGCACTAGTTTCTGTGCCAAATGGTTCTTAGTGACTTTATTTATTTATTTTTAAATAGTTGCAAGTTCTGAAAATACCTTTGGCAAAATTATTTTTAAAATATTTCTGAGCTTTTGACAAGAGTCAGTATTGTTTTTCTCTGATGGTAGGGCCTGTTCCAATTCCCACTGACATTAGTGGGAAGACTCTCGCTGGCTTCATTGCATGCTGGACCAAGTRGCATATGACTAACTATACAGAACCTTGGCAAAGAAAAATTTTATCAATAATACATTTTAGAATGATCTTAAAATGCTAAATATTCTGTGAATTGCATATTTACAAACCAATTTCTTCAGCAGCTAGAGCTAGCAATCATTCATAACATTTGCCTCTGGAAGGGATGATTCATGGATTTTCCAAATGGTGTACTACTGCCATTTCAGTGTTAAATGTTATTTCTTTAGCTACTTACTTATTCGGAACTGAAATGAATGACAGATCCACAATATTTTTGTGACTTTTTTTCTGTAAGAAATGTACTTACCATATTTCATACACAAAAGTACAGTCTCCTGTGTTCTAATATGTACAATGTATTAGATGTATCATAACTCTGGAGAAAAGGCTAATGAAGAGGGCTTACTCTGTTGTGAACAGTCATGAGACTTCATTTGTTCCTACATGCTGCAATAATACTAATACACCTTTTACTCTACAGGATGGCTTGTACTTGGGGAATTGTTTCATCCAATTTTCTTGCAAATAATGAACAAGTTCCCTCAGGTTTATTGGCACTATCTTCTGTGCACTTTTTTTGGTGTAAATTATTTATTCTACTAATTTAACAGCAAACAGTCCTGGATAGCAAGCTTAGTGAGGCAATTTCATACATATTGGTTGTAGGTTAATTATTTAGGGATTGAGATATCTGTGGTAATGCCAAATAAGTACAGACCTCATCAGAGAAAGCAATTGAATGCATCTAGGTTTTCCAGATCTCAGATCATGCAACTATTATATGATGGTCATTAAGTCTGGTGTGTTATCACAAAAGAACACAAATGTGTGTTGAGGTAGTCCAGGAGTTAACCCTTATAGTCCCTATCATTTCCCAGGCGACCGACTCTTTGATCGCTATAAGCCAGCTAACCAGAACGTTCAGATCCTCAGTCTCTGGTGTTCGGGAAATAGAGGTGGTTCAGGATGTTATTGGATATGCATCTCATGGGATAGCTTAAATGGTTTGGGGGCTATTGAAATATGGATGCTGAGGAATAAATGGATAAATCATATTTAGGAACTACAATAAGCATCCTCTACTGTTTTTAAAAAGGTGTTGTGCAGCCACAGAGATGAGATCGCTTAACTGTCATAACTTTCACTACCTTTATGTATACATGTTGGTGCCAAGTTTGAAAAGCATGAAACACCTTGAACCCATATAGCATGGCTATCCAGTGTCAGTGTAATGGAAATTGATACTATGTATTTCTTAATTCAATGAGAAAAACATTTTTATTAATCAGTATGAGTTTTTCAGCTGACAAAATACTTTGGGCAGTTCATTTGAGATAAGTATAAGCACTGAACAGAACCTGGGAAAGGAATGAATGAAAAACAATGTGAGGAGAAAGATTTAACGAATGCTTGGTGAGAAAATGTTGATGTTAAGGCATAGTTGCTTCCATTCTGTCATCTCTATTTCTACAGTAAAATTACTGCTCTCTGCTATACTGTAGACAGTTTGGCCCCCTACTCATATCAGGTCTTCAGAAGGGTTAGAAGCTTTTCATCTTATGTCCATATTCTAGTGCCTCTTCAGTTTTGTGGGTTTTCTCCCCCCCCCTTTCTTTTTTGGAAGATCAGCATTGGAGTAGTCTTCCATTTATTCTCATAATTTTACCAGAATATTCTCCCCTTTTGATCATGCAATAAGAGGAGAAGTACATACAGATAAGGAGTTTGGTTTGGTCAGATGTTTCTTATTTTCATTTTTCTTGGGTTTTAAACATGTATGTGGATACCTTTTAAATGTTAAATATAAAGCAAGTTTAGAAAATGCGTCTTGAAKTTGAAGCAGATGCTGGGGAAGATTGGAGATTCTCCCTTATTTTCTAAGGCAGTTCATTCCACAGGTTTAGATCAGCTTCATGGAAAAGCTTGCTCCTTTACAGATGAGCCCTACTTTGTTGTTTAAAGATCTATTTTTGCTAGAGTAGGAAAGTTGTTCGCTCTAAAGCCTTAGGATTCACAAGACTCCTAGTGTAAGGAGTAGAGGATGTGATGGTGGGGTCATGATAGTCTGTGCTGTTGATGCATTCTGCACTAATTGGATTTTCTTTAGCACGAAAGCCTTCATGCCAGATGCATTGCATTGGTAAGAAATATGAAAAATTGAAGCCAGACCATTAACAACTGGGATAGGATGGAGTCGCTTAGCACCAGATTGAAGGGAGCCCTGTTTATTGCGACATAAGCGTATAGCTATGCTAGCAAGGATTTCAAGAGGATAACAACATACTTCCCATTTCACATTCAGCTGATCTGAAATACATCCTAACGGTGTATTATTTTTCCCTATTTCACTATTTAAAAATGAATACAATCATGCAAAGAGGATGAAAAGCTCAGATGCATCACATGTTCTCTGGTAGTAAGACATGCTAGTCTGCTGCTTGAGTTCTCCAATTGCTGTTGGATTTTTGCATTTGCAAAGAGAGATAATACAAGTCATGAGCAGTGAAAGGAGATAGTAGAACCTCAGATATGACTTTAATAATGGAGTTGCTTCAGGGAAGCAAGGAAGAGACCTGGGGCTAGAGGTCTGATACTAGTCCCTGGCCAGCTTCTGGAAAGAAGCCCAAAAGATGGGTGTTGAAAATCTGTCCAAGATTCAAATGTAGACACGGGGTGGAGTAGAGAGATGCTTCTAGCAGTGAGCTTAGAAATCATGCAGCAACTTAATTTTTATTCTCCATAGTTCCATAAAATATAAAAACAGGAAAGGAAGACTGTAATGGTTGGAAGAGTGCGTGAGGAATCCTGGCAAAAATTTGAAATAAAATGTATACAGCTGTGTTGAGAAAAATATTTAACTCCATTGAAAATGTCATGAGTCATTCGGACATATTAAAGGCAAAAAGCAGTTTGGTTTGGTTTTCCAGCAGAAGTGAAGGAGAAAGAAAGCTACATATCAATTAACACACACACTGTTTAAGTTACAAGAGTATGCTCCGCTTCTGCTTAGGTGCAGCCCCTGTGCTATTAGCCCCCTCCGTTCAGCTTGGAATACTACAGTGGCACATGGAAGGGCAAACCTAGGTAATCAAAGTCTTCAGAGTTGCATAGGGCAAATGTAGGAAGGGCTGAATGGGTAATATGGCGGCCTTGGAGCAATTTGACACATGCTAGTTATTGTTAGTTTAGAATCTTACTTACATTGGCATCTTAACTAGTAAGAAAAACAACTTTTTCATAATTTAAGAATTGTATGACCCTGGTAGGCTGAAAGAAGAGGGGGGAAAAAAAGTCTCTTCATGTTTGGCTTCTCTGGACTGTTCATCCAATACAGCTATTTTTCCTACAAAGTTGAGAAAGTTGTGTAGAAAATTGAGCTGTGCGGTGTAATTAGAATTGAGGAATAGTGCATGTAATTTTGTGGTACTAACTTGACTATCGAGTGAGAGTAAGAAATGAAAGAGACCACTTCATGAAATGAAAGAATTTTGGCATGTGATAAACCACATGTTTGTTCAGCACGAGGAACAAAAATGAATACTGACTTAGAAAGCAGTGATGGATTGGTCATTAAAAGCATCCTGTTTGGGGATTTTTTTTTATATATTTATTTTACTGACCTAGTTGGGGACACTTCGGGTAGTCCACTGTTTAGAGTTATGTCTGGATTACACATCTTGGAGCTGTGGAAAGAGCTACCTGAAGTAGCTGCAAAAGAGCCAGTTAGGTACTGGAAGTGATCTAGTTTCTAGCTGCAAGAAAGTCGACAAGATCTAATTTATCCTTGATAAGAAAACACTGGTTTTGTTCTTTAAATTCCTCACTTCTTTTCAGCTTATGCTTATTAAATCATCAACGCAGGATGTAGTAAAATTAATGGATCATAAAATGTGGTGATTCTCTTGGCTGTGATGCTGCTTCTCTGTGAATATTTAGTGACAAAACACTAGACTCCACTCTGTCAAGTTCCTTGTTTCTTTGCTAATATGAACTGAGAGATGCTTGCCATAATATGACATGAGATCCAGCATGGTACTTCTAGTGACAGGCTTCTCCTTTATCTGCTGGCAGAATCCTCGGAACAACTCCAGTATTTGACTGTGCAAAGTTCCTCCTTCTCTTGCTGGCCTTGACTTGAATTCTTGCAGAGACAATGTTGTAAGGAGGCACAGCAGTAAAGATTTTATCTTTTTCATAACAAAACTCAGTGAAACTCTGCAGAAACTCCAAATGTACCTAGTCTGCTAGGTTTTATGTAGTAATTGCTTTTTCATTTCTGCTGAGAAACAGTTCTTAAACATAATCCACACTTTAAAGCAAACCAGTAGGAATGACTGTGCAAAAGGTGATGCTCTCCATTGTATCACTGAGCTGTTTCTCAGTTTACTTTTTGGACTAAGGGCATAGAGACAAACCTTAGCCTATCTGCAAGAAAAAGAGGACACAGGACTGATAAAAACCAAAGTGATCAGGGAAGCTTGAAATAAGAAGAGCTGACAGATTTGGGGTTTTCTGGATGGAATATAGCCTTTAAAAGTCTCTCAAGAGAATAACACTTTGTCTTTCAATGAGTCCTCTCATTTTCACATTGTTCTTTCATACAAAATGTTAAATGGAGGTTCCACCTGCCTGTTTCACAAGTAGGTCAGCATTTGATAACTGCATTAAAATTGGCCTTTCCTAAATCCTCTCTCTCACTGTAATCCTTGCTCTCCCTCTCAATTTTCCTATGTTCTAATACTCCATTGTGGAGAAAATTGTGTCTTTAGAGACTTATTTTCACTGTCACCCATGATGGAGCTATTTTGCTTTTGTTTTGGATCTTGTTTCTTCACAAAAAGCTTCTAAAGATAGAAATCACAGATAGGATGCCACAAAGGGAAAGAAGTCTTTTTATACCAGTGCTACATTCCGTGCTTGCTTCTGTTTTCTGAAAAATACCATATATGGCCATGTGAAAATGTCTTAATATATTCAGAATATTTAAATATATTTGGTAATTTAATTCTCAAGCCTAACATCCAGTTCATTTTCAATGTGGCCTATCGCTTCTGGTGTGACATTACTGAAAACCTTCTGATTAAAGCCAGTTCTCTTATGCATACTTTACCTCTGTGACCTATGAGTAGCTTGAAACCATTTGAACTCCGTCTAAATTGGATCCCCCTGGTTGTAAGTGTTACTGCATGCCAGTTCTATGTCAGCTGGATGGAAATCTTGCTGCAGAGGATGAAAGTTCACAGCTCAGTATTAATCTACTGGGCAAACTACATCTATTGCCTTTAGTTTTCTTGAAATATAGCTTCTGATGACCTCTGACAGGTAAAACGCAATATAGAATTTTCTACTATTCATTTTCAGTATAGATATTTAAAATGTAATGTGTATCATGCTTCTATTTCAAATAAATGCTATCAGAGACAAAATTAAGAGTACTGACAAGTGAGTTATTAAAAATGAAGACTAAAACATGTCCATGTCCATTACTTCATAATTGTCTTGTTCTCAAAACAGAAAATGCAAATTCTGTCTTCAGTAAAGGAGGCTGCGTACCTGTGAACTGCTGTCTGATTCCCTTGATATGTGTTGGAGGGAGGTGGGACATTCAAACTGGTGTGTGAAGAGGAGTTTAAAGGGGGGGGGGGGAATCCTGAAGCTGCATGGCTTCCAGAGTGAGCAGCATAAATCATTGAGTGCTGGTGGAGTGTGTCTTTAACTTACATTTAATTTAGTGTGGGCAGCTGTTAAAAAGAGAATCTGTGTAGATTTGTACAGTCTAGATGACACTTATCAACATCTTCCATTATAGTGTGACACTTCTACCCTATTCCATCAGTGTTAGGGAGTCTTAAGTTGGAAGTAAATTACATTTTGGATTTGTTTTTAAAGTGACCTTATTGTATATAAAATTCCAATCTTCCAAAAAAAGTACAAGTTTGTAAATCTGCAACTTGATCTTACTTCTGTTTAAACTAATGGTGAAACCTATGCCTCTTTCAGTAGAAGCAAGATTTACCTTCAGTTATTTTATTAGTAGCTGAAAGGAAGCTAATTCTGTATTCCTTGCAAATCCCAAATTGTCTCTGAATCCAATGGAGTTTGGTGGGAGGAAAGAAGTCTAAGATTAAGCTCTTGTTTATCTTGGGATGACAACTGTCCTTTGATGAAAGTGATGCTGTTAAGACACTGGATGCAAATCAAGTTCTTTCTCACAACCTTGTTCCAGTCCTATTGGAAAAAGTGTGTTTGTGCTAGAACTGAATGGAGCCTTTGGTTCTTAGAGCACCCTGCGTTTCAGCATCATGTAAATTGCTTTCAAACCTTAAAAGAGAAGTATTAGTGATCCGTGGAGTGCATACCTAGTTGATGATATCTTTTGAGCACTTGTAACAATAGAACAAAAAAAGTTCAAAGTTTGTTGTTGTAAAACATTACAATTTGATAAATTGGATAAAATATCTTATCTGGCATTTCTTTCCCATCCTGTCATTGTGCGACCCTTACAGAAGTCCAAAACAGTAATAATAAATTAATATAGATACCAGGGTAATTTGAGATGCTGACTATTGGATCAGGTCTTGGACAGTTTAGAAGCATAGTTTTCTGTTGTTTTCATCTTCGAATCCAGACTTAAAATCCTGGAAGCCTGAATCTTTTTCCTGTGAGTTGCACAAAGAAATAAAATTTTTATCACAAGATGTGCAGAATCCAGTGCCCAAAAACCTTGGGGTTCTCTGCAGTCAGTGGTTCTAACACCTGCAATGGAAAGAAGTCAGTGGAGCTCCCTGTGGATGTGGCATTCTGGTCACACTGATTGCTTTGACAGGCTGGAGCTTATTCAGCAGTAATACCATTGAATTTTCTGTGAATACATACGCTGTTCATGCACACATTCTCATATAAGTGTACAATATCAGTATAGCAACTCTTAAAATAGAAGCAATGTTTAAAAAAAAAGTAGCTTTAGACTATGGCAGTCTTGTGGCTTGTGGGCTTTAATAATTAATTTTTACCTTATTAATTTAACAGAATTGAAAATAGGTAACTTTAGTGTTCTGACCTGACAGATCCATGGAAAAGAACACACTGATAAAAATCCATCAGGAAATAGATGAATGTTTCAAAATATGAGTGTGGCTCATTTCCAGATTTTGAACTGAAAGTACTGGAGTGTGGACTGACAGTGATGATCTCTTTCTTTCTGTTTGTTAGCTGCCATTATTAAGAATAGAGAACCCCAGATAGGAAATAATTTAACTGTTGTAGAATGTGTATAATATACATGTGTATATGTATAATATATTTTCTTTTTAAGCTTGCAGTGTGCCTGTGATAGGCTAAATGTGAGAGAATAGAAAGTATTTAGTGAATCAAACAATAATGGATGAAATAGTACAGCTTGATGGATTTTACTGCATATGAAATAGCAAGCTAAAAATCACATATAATTTAGGAAGGTTTCTATATCAACAGTTAATGTCTCATCACAAATAAAAGGTCTGATCTTGAAGCAAGGCAGAACACCTGCTCCTTTCAGTTACATCCATTTAGCTCGAAGTGAAACTGAGGACTTCAGTGGGATGAAGGTTATTCTATAGCTTTCCTTTCTGTAACCAACAGCACAAAGTACAGCCTTAAACTGAAGCTTGGGCAGAAACTTAAATGTACATTTGTCCAGGTTTATTCTAGATTTTGACCTTTTTAAGGTTAACGGCTTGTTCTAAATGGGAAAGAGTTGTTGTCAGATTACTAGTTTACCTAGCATCCGGGTAGAGACATCAGGTGATCTAGGGAACGTTAGTGCCTGGATTTGCCTTGGAAGGGTAAGCTATAGAGTTTTGCAGACTTAGTCCCATACTGGTCTCCATGTGCCACTGAGCTTCTGGAAAGTTTAGGTCTGAATCTCTACTTTTTCCTTTGTCTTCTGCTTTACCATTTTTACATTTTTAATCTCTTCCCTTTCCACTCCTCTTCTCCAGAGCTGAAGCATCTCACTGGATAGGCCATTGTGATTATGGGGGTGCTACGAAGAGACACTGACTTAACTCTGCCTCTCAGCCACTGTCAAAGGCTATGGTGAACGCAAGTGTGAAAGCACAACAGGAATCAAAGGGACTCCTAGACAGATGCCAAGGTACCTTGGTTAAATTCTAAGTGAACCCAATGTTTATAAACTGTTTCTGTGTTAGAAGGCATATTTTAGAATAAGAGCACAGGTTTGAGTGATACTACAAAAGATGGAATTGGGGTCAGATCAGTATGTCGGGGGGGGATAAAAGAAGGCTCCTCAAATGTGTAGTTTGGGTTAACAGTGAACTAATGGAGAAAATGACTTTTTAACATATAGATTTTGAAATTGTGTCTTGGAAAAAAGATGATATCAAAACCCATGAAAATGATGCCCATGTTACTTTTAGAAACTTAAATACCTTACCAGAAAATCCTCTCAGGACTCCACTCTACTCTTTTTCTAGTAAGCTTCCTATCTGTATATCCTCTAACAGAAAGAAGTCTTCTAGTTGTTTATTAACACAACTTTCTAATTAGGCATATTGATAATTAAGTTGCATAAATCCATATGCAGAAACTTCTTGTTGTGATTCTTGTAAAGCATGATATATGACCTTTAAGAGATGTTTGTTTATAAAACTTTTCTATTTCTTATTCTCTGCTGTGTGCATGCTGTGATGAGGTTGCAGATATAATTCAGTTAAATCTACAAATCGGGCTATGCTTTAAAGAAATTAGTGCTTGGTATCCTTAACCACTGCTTGATCTTGATGGTTTCCTTTTGTACATAAAAATGTTGATACTACTCTAATAAACATCTTGACATAAATATCTTAATCTACACTAACACATTTTCTAATATTTCAGTTTTGAGGTTTTTTGTTACATCCTGATTTGTGTTTAGCTCTACAAGTACATGGCTAAGTGGCAGAAGGAATAACATATAGTTTGCAGTCCATCATCTGCATTCCCTTTGCATTAGGTGCAACACTGGCATGAAAATCGGAGCCCCTGCTCCAATTTTTCCAGCTCTCTCTCTCTCTCTCTTCCTGTGATGATCTTGTACAAATTTTCTGGCAAGTCTTTGAATATGTGAGCTTATACCCCTTTCTTGAGTGTATATATATGTCATAGTCTCAAGACACAGGTACAACTGAATAGAATCATTAATGTTTTTCAGTAATTCAGGTGTGTTTCCTGATGTAGGCAAACCCTTAAAACCTAGGATATCTTCTTCCTTTGCCCTCTTGCTTCCAGATTTCTATCTGAGTTTGTCTGTTTTATTTTCATTCAAATGTATGAATAAAGCAATATCAGGAATCTTTTCACTGTCATCTTCAGGTTTTATTTATAGAGTACTTTTATAGCTTCAGGAATTGTTAACTTTTAGGCAATAAATGTCATCTTACTTCTGAGGTTACATTTGTTTTATTTTCCTTAGCAATCTTATTACTTTAAAACTGTAATATGTTTTCTATTTTGGTCTTTTTGTCGCCCTGAGGGACTCGAGCTATAACTAGGATTTGCATTGACCACAATGCTGTTCTTATTCAGCACATGGTTACAGGTAGACAGGCGAGACTGCCAGGACCAAACATGGTGCTCTACTGGAAGAGCTTATGCCAAGCTTTGTGTTTGAACAATTTGCAGGAGACATGATGTCACTGTCTCCCTAAAGCGAATTTGGATGGGAATGTTGTGTAGTGTTTTGGGCGTGTGTTTCAATAATAACAATTAAAGTAATACCTTACATGTTTCCTTAATTTTTGCATTTACTTTCTGGTTTCACAGTCCTTGCCCTGCATTTCTCGTGTGCTGGTAGTATTTCTGTTTCATTATTTTTCAAGCAGAGTTTGATGACACTGATTTAGCAGTTTCTCACAGTTCACTGCTTCAGTTTTCATCAAATTATACTTCTAGTTATACTAGGCACTTTCATCATCAATTTCCATATGCCTCAAAGACATGCAGGGACCAGTTTGCCAATACTGAACTCAAATGCTAGACAATAACTGGAATAGAAGATTTTTTTCCTAGGGTGTCTGAGACAACATAGAATCCCTCAGTTCTTAGCAAGTGGTTTCAGCTTGCATGCATTGAAAATCTAGACAATAACTGCTACAGAATATTGATTTTTAAAATGTCAAATCAAGGGATAAAAATGAACACTAACCAGAGAATACACCGTAAGATTTTATCCATTTCTTTCCAGAACTCTATCTTACATTAGAGAGCACTGCATGCCAATTGAAGCTTATTTCTCTTGCCATATGATGTGGGCTTCTTGATTATCCTGCACTGTGTTTTCTGTACAAGTGTTTGATAATTATGATAGTTAACTAATAATAAAGACTTTGCCTTCAGGCTCTCGGTTAAATGTGCCTTCAGATCAGTGGTGTTACTGGGAACATTCAGTGTGACAAAACTCCTGGAAATGACTGTGAAAATCTTTTCCTCCTTTTAGGGAGGCTTGTTCTTAACTTTGTGTTCAAATTGGAGAGATCTCCATGTTGGAATGCCTGACCTCTGTGGAAAGCTTTTCATAAGGTTTATTCTACAGTTCCTTACAATTTTCTATAAAAGGAGCACATCCCTGGCTCAAAGGTAATTTGGAGTCTGTAAACTGGAACTAGATGCAGATATGCTGGAGACCGTGGTTCTTATGTCTGTCGAAAGCATAGATTTAATTATGCACAGCATGAAGTGGAACTCGGTTGCCTATTCGTTTGGATGTAGGAGGGGTTAACTCTAGCAGCTGTTGACAACAGCCATCAGTGGGTGAATTTTCAGTTAAATCCGCAGCCTTCAATAAATTTTCAAGATGAAATAGGAGTAATATTCTCTTTTCTGCACCACCATGTAAATTTATTTTCACTGTGAGGTAAGACCTGTTTCAGTTTTGCAGTTTGTTTTCTATGTGGATTTTTGACTGATGGTGAGGAGAATTTCATACATAAGTTTAGTAAATGCAATAGGGAGTTTCCCATGGGAATAGAGAGGAGAATTTTACTCTATCTGCAGAAATTTCAGTTCATGGAGCTTGTCATTTGCATAACCTTTCTGTGTAGTGTGTCTYGAGTCTTCAGTGTCTGGGAGTAAACCTAAATGTTCCTGCAGTAATGTCTTTGCAATAACTACCATGCATCAAACGGTATTTGCATCTTTATATATATACAAAACTGCAGTCACTGCTCTGCTATGAAGGAATAAATCACCCGGACTTCCTTCTTAATTTTGAAAAAAGAATGTTTCATAGAATGCTCAAAACCAGAAATTTAGAAGGAACAGTTTATTTTCTAGGTACACTGACTTGCAGTTACACTGGGAATTTCTTAGAAGGGCAAATGATTCACCTGCAGCTTTTTTGCATCACTTTTTATTTCTACAGAGAGCAAGTGGGAATGTTCCAATCAAATATTTAATTTAATTTAATCGGGCAAGGCAGCGGACAGCCATTATCCTGTGACAATGTTCTGGTCCATTGAATATAAAAAGAATGCCCAGAGGACAACTGGTGATATTTCCTTTGGTAGTCTTACCTGATGCTCTATCAGCATTACAATGATCTGTTCCTCTCTGTCTGGAGATTCTGACAGAAGACTTGAGTTTCACTTGCTTGTAAGAATTGTCCTTTTCTCAGAAAGCTGGTGCACTTATATGGAGAGGGAAGAAGATAGGCTGTGGATTCTTCCTGAAGATGTAGTGTTTACTGGAGTGCTGAACAAGTTAGTGTCTAAAGCTCATATTTATGAGAGAAAAAGATAAAAATTCGTAACAGAAAAGATTATAAAAATCTAAAGCCAAGATGCATTGGCTTTTGAATTCAGTTTTTAGGGTTTAATTAGCTGCTTGATCCTGTCTGCAGTATTCTTATGGGAGAGAAGCTCTAAGAGCTAAAAGGACTACAGTCTGAGTCTTCAAAACTGGAATCTTCTGGGGTTTGTGTTTTAGTTGTGTTTTTTTTTTTGTTTTTTATCTAATACTGTGTTTTTCTGTTGTATTCATGTTCTTGGCCAGAATGCACACCAAATGTTCAGTGACTGTCAGACTATGAATGGAGGAAGAGAGCAATGGAACTCTTCATCCATCCAACTACATTCAGCAAATTTGGAATGTAGTATCTGCTCAGTGGGGTATAAGGTCTAAACCAACACATTACTGTTTCCCCCAGTTGTCTTCTGTTCCAGAGTTACTGAAGAATATCTACTTTATTGAGGGGAAGGGGCCTGTTAAGCTATGAATCTTGGCAGGATAACAGTGGTCTGCATTGAAACATGGTGAATTCAGTAACTTTGGTGTAGTTTGYTACCAGTGAATGTCCACTGGATAAAACTCTCCTTTTGTGAAATAGCAAAGCAAAGCAAAATACATATTGTAGAATCCTGTGGGTAATTTACTAGCTCATCTACATGTCCCTCTCTCTGTGGACTAAAATCTATTTGTCCCTGCAGCACAAATGAGAACCCTCACCACTCTGGTCTTAAAATGGCTAAACATCCAGGAAATACATGTATTAAAAAACAAACAAACAAAAAAACAAAACAACAACAACAACAACTCTGATACTGTGTCCAAACTAAAAGATAGTGTGAAACCATGGCCTGACTTTCTTTTGAAAGTGCAACATATTCTTTGCCGGTCTTGGTTCTGCACTGCAGACTGCTGCAGTCTATATTATGCCAGCATAAGTATTCATCAGACTGTACTGTGAACCAGACTGGGGAACTGATCTGACTGATCTGCCTTAAAACCTTTTTTCCCTTTTAGGAAGGAGACTTGTTTGTTTTGTTTTTAACTGAATTTGTTCTTCCTGTGTGGTTTGTATCCTTGAGAAGTAGGAGGGGAAGTAAGCGTCAGAGGAGTAGGGGAGTTGAGGAAACATCCTTAAAATGGCAAAATTGATCATTTTATACTGTGGAACATGGCCTTGTAATCTGGTCTTGCCTCTTTTGGTCAGATGGAATAGTACCTTACTCTCAGAGAAGTCTCAGTGAATGACCTACAGCAAATTGTGGAGCACGATAATGGTGCATGGTAATGATGTATGGTGCATGATGTAGGATGACTGGGCAGGATTTGTCTCAGGTCAGTACTGTAACTGCAGACCAATATCATATGTATATTTGAAAGGATTTTTTTCTTCCTTTCCGTATAAAAGGTCACTCAAAACTTTTTAAGCATTCAGGGAGTGAGTTCCCAGAGAGAGACTTTAAATGATGCCTTTCTTATTATATAGCTTTACAGATACTTAGGAAACATTTTCCCCAAAGTAAAGAGCAACGAGAGATGGATTTCCATGGCTCACTCTGAACTGCCTTATGTGTGTCTCAAAAGTTTTTGGTCCTTCTTGTGTTTGGCTTAAAACTGAACACAGTGGTACCTGTGAAGGGTACTAAAAATGATAGATTTTGAAGAATCTGTATGTTTTTCATGAAGCTCTAATGCTTTATGATTTTTGACCTGCATCAGCTGCATTTGTACACTTGATAATAGTCTCTTTGGATTTTTAAAAGTGAAAAAATTCAGAGCAAACCTTGAACATGACTAAGGTATAATGTATAATGTACACTTTTAACATTACAAATAGGAAATATTAAAGTAAACAAAAGCTACTTGTTCAATATTTTAAATTTCTCCCAACTAGAAAAATCAGTCCAGTGACACTCAAACAGCTTGTTTACTTTTTAAGTTTTCACACTTATCTTTGAGATTCTCCTGTCAAGTGTATATTAATATATCTACATTCTAGCCACAATAAACACACATTTTTTTTCTATACTTACGTACTTGCATTCTGATGTTGCTCTTGTAATTTAGAAAGGAAAGGTGAAGAAATGAAGCTATCTTCCTCAGAAAACCCACTGATCAGTTTAAGAAAAATGTTTTTCTCTCAGGTAGCAACTCCAGGGCCAACACATTTCTAAAAGTGGGTACTTTAGAAAATGTACTGTTCTCGGGGGAAAACAGAAAACAAGTAGTTTGTTAAAATAAAGAGTTTCATTCTGTGCTCTTCTTGATGAGTTTGCCGAGTCACATACTAAAACCAATGCTCCCGATGACTGTGTTACAGCTTGGTGGTATTGCTGAACACTTAGTATTGTGGAAAAGATGTCGCCTTAGAATCAGGTCCCACTCCTGAGTCGCATGGGATAATACTTTGGGAATAGCTCCACTAAACCAAGTGAAGTAACTTTTAAGGTATCCACTTTATAAGAGGACTTGCAGATTAGGCAAATGCTTATTTCGGTACTAGGAAACTGAGACACTGGGGTAATGTCTGATTTGTCTCTTGCCATACAAGGTATCACAGGTAAAGTCCTTGAGCTTTCTCATTCCCAGGCCTGTTACCTGCCCAGATTTTCTACCCTATTTCTCCTGTGCTGGAAGCTCATTTCTGTAGCCCTGGGGGCTCTAGATGTGGTACAGGGACACAGATACAGGAGAGTTCTTCCTGATGCAACTGCAGAGAATGGGCGCAGCAGGTTCTGCAGCGCTGTTTTCTGGATCAAACCTGTTCCCCCCCCCCCCCCCAAGGCTTTTTGTATTTAAGCTGGCACTGGCACCACATGAAGCTGTCCTGTCCTGCTTGTGTCTCCGGTTGCTCGTCCTGCTCCCTGCCTTGTTCCAGCACAAACCTTTATGCACTTAGGAAATGAATCGGATGGGGAGGCTGACCCACACTAAAACAGCCTGTTTCTCTCTGATGCTTACTGGATCACTTTCCCCCAGGGGGTTCACTATTTTCCACAAGTGCTTGTGCAGGGACAGAGGTGGGATAAGTGGGGTGAATGATTATTTTACAAGAGTGCCAGAGTAAGTCAGCTAAAAATGTTTTTGAAACTATGGCCTCAGACTCCATTTCAGGCAAACGGTCCTTGAAAAGGTTGCTTTGATGAGGACGACTCATCTGTGGACCATTTAGTCTAAAACAAGAATTTTCCTTTGGTGGTTCACAGTGCTTTACTTCTATTAAGAGGGAAAACAACAATAATAAAAAATGACACAGGAAGGTCTCCTATCAAAGATGGAAAAAGTTATGCAATTTAATTTTTTTAGGTTGATTTTCTTAATTTGCCATGTTTCTAAACAGGACAATCCATCCTAGCGGACTTCTGTCTGGCAATACCCTGATCCTTCTCATTGTTTTCAACAACAAAGAAAAACCTGTCTAGTTGCCGTGCATATCCAAAGGTCGGCCAGAATCAAAATTATTTTAAAACATGTAGTACACTACAAGTTATCATTCTTAGAGGCCTGCTAGGAGTTTTTATTTTTCCGTCAGTGTGATTTTCATAATTCTTTGGAAATTTCTCCCTTCTTTTCTTTTCCATGCACTGTAAGCATAGGATGGTGGAAGTCCTCTTTCCATTTGTTGTCTTCAGAGTAAAAGAACAAACAGATCTGGTCTTTACTTTGTGTCAACAGCCACGACAGTAACAATTGCTGGGGTTTGTTGGTTTGATTGTTTTTTTAAGGAAAATCTCCTTTTGTCCTTTAAAAAAAAAACATGCCCTCAAACAATGTTCAGCTTAAACTGATGCTGGTACACTAATGTTTCTATGTTTTCTTTTGATGGCAGAGGTTAGCATATTGCCAGGAGGAACAGACCACTGCATTAGTATGTAATGATGAAATGTGCGGAACATGTGAAAAACCTCTTTGGAGCTTTTTATTTTTTTTCCAGAGGGTTGTGTTTGTGCACATATGTATGTATTTAGCTCGTTAGCCCGAGGAGAAGCCCCGAGCAGCGGTGCGGGGTGCCGGGCCGGCTCTGGGAGGGGGGGCGCCGGCGGGGGGTCGCGGGGGGCCCCGGCCGGGTCCCGGCGCTGCCCCCCTACCCCGGCTCTGTGGCGGCGACTCTCCCCACCTTGACCCCGGCTCGGCGGCAGAGCGGCTGCTCCTGCCGGCCTCTCCTCCCGGCTCGGCGGGGGGAGGCTTTGCCGCACTTGGGAAATGCAGCAGCGCTTCCTCGCTCCCTCCCTCCCTGCCCGGGGGGGTGAAGTGCGAGGCGGCGGGAGGAGCCGTGCGTGCGGGTGTGTGGGGGTGTGTGTGTGCGCGCGTGTGTGCGAGCAGCGCTCCGTGGCCGCCGTGTTTCCTGGTGCCTGCTCCCTGACCCCAGTGGCAGTCCCGCTCACTGCACCGCGCCCGCTGCCGCCGCCGCCCCGGACCCAGGCCGCCGCCGCCGGGCGCCGCCGCGGGGTCGGGCGCAGGCTCTGCCCCGGCCGCGCCCCCGCAGCCCCATGGAGCGGCCCCGCTGCCCGCGCTGAAGGCATCGCCGACCCGCAGCGAGAGGCGGCGG